>NC_090229.1:1557026-1597026 GCF_024489055.1 Chanodichthys erythropterus
CAGTTCGCCACTGACCTTGTGTCAAATCAATCAAATCCATTATTTTAAAAATTGGGAAAAAAGCAAATTTCTTTTTCCTCAAATGGTTTTTCCATTAAAAACAGCTGTTTATCAAGGCCTATTCCACCTAGATCTGTTAATATGGATAAATCAAATGGAACCCATCGTAAATGAGCAGAACAATACAAAAGCCTCTGCAATGTTTGTAATCTCATTGCTAATATTTTTGACTCTATATGTATTAATCCTTGCCCTTCCTCTGCCATAGGAAGGTACAGTATTCCAGGAATAAGCCAATGAAGACCGTTCCAAAAAAAATCCACAAAAGCTTTTTGAATTGTAGTAAGCATTTCCTTAGGAGGATTTAAAACAGTAACTCTATGCCATAACATTGAGGCTGCCAAATTATTAATAATCAAGCACCTCCCTCTAAAAGAAAGCTGTGGGAGAAGCCATCGCCATTTCTGTAATCTACCGATCACCTGATTTGCTAATCCCTCCCAATTCTTTTCAGTGTACTGGGCTGTCCCCAAAAAAACACCAAGTATTTTAAATCCAGTCTGATCCCATTTACACTGTTGTGGCAATCGAGGAGGTCCTATATCCTCCCAGTCTCCCAACAACAAGGATGCACACTTGTCCCAGTTAATACGAGCAGATGTGGCTTTTTGAAACTTATTCAAACAAGAAATAAGTTTAGTTACATCGTCAGTATTCTTAATTATAACTGTAACATCATCTGCGTAAGCTGTAATTTCACTGGGGCTACTTCAGGGAAACCTGGTACACCAATGCCGCACAGCTGTTTCCTCAGCATGACCAACAGAGGTTCAATAGAAATAGAGTACAAAAGACCAGACCGAGGACATCCTTGCCTTATTCCCCTGGTCACTGGAAAAGGTCTAGTTAAAGACCCATTGATTCGTAGCATGCTGTAAACATCATTATACAGTAACTTAACAAGAGAAATAAAATGTGTTCCAAAACCAAAAGTTTCCAGGGTCTTGAACAAATAATGATGGTCCACCCTATCGAAAGCTTTTTCCTGATCCAAGGAAAGGAATCCAATATCCAGTTTGTCTCTTTGTGCAACCGTAATAATGTCTCTTACAAGAAAAAGGTTGTCAAAAATTGTACGTTTCGGGACACAAAATGACTGATCTTCGTGGATTATATTTGTCATATATTTTTTCAGTCTATTAGTTATTGCTTTAGATAATATTTTAAAATCAACACAAATCAATGAAACAGGTCGCCAGTTTTTAAGGAACCCAAGATCTCCTTTTTTTGGAATCAATGTTATGACTGCCCTCCGACAGCTCAGTGGAAGTGTCTCTTGACTAAAACTTTCCAAAAAGACTGCATACAAGTCCTCTCCAATCAAATTCCAAAAAGTACAATAAAATTCTGCTGAAAGGCCATCTAAACCAGGCGACTTCCCAGAGCTCAATTCCTGGACAGCCAGAGAAAGTTCAGCAAAGGATATAGGATTATCAAGGGTTTGTCGGTCTTCTTCTGATAAATGTGGTAGATCACACAAAAGATGTTCTGTTGCTGTTCTGTCACATGATTCAGCACAGTAGAGGTCCTCGTAAAAGGAAAGAGCATGAGTACGGATTTCCTGCTGATCAGTTATCACTCCACCTTGTGGTAAATTCAATTTATGAAAATACTTCTGTTCTCTTGTTTTTTTTTTCAAGACCAAAGAAGAATGCAGTGGGAGCATCCATTTCATTTAGTTGAGAATATCTGGTCTTTAAGAGAGCTGCTTTTCCTTGTTCCTCCAACAATGTCTTTAAAATAAATTTGTTTCTCTCAATAGAATCAGCAGAGTCACCATGGCTACTTTGTCTCAGAATATCTTCTTCTAGTGACTTCATTTTTTCTTTGAGAGTTCTGGTGTTATGGGCAGTATATTGTTGACAAAACAACTTAATATGCACTTTGCCCATATCCCACCACTGACGTATTGAAGGAAAACTACATCTCTCCTCTCTCCATGATTGCCAGAAGAGGTTAAAAGAGTGAATAAAAGAGTGATCCTGTAATAATCTATTATTAAAGTGCCAGTGTGACTTATAGGTTTTAGAAGACAGGACAGAAACAGCTACAGAAATATAGTGGTGGTCAGATAAAAAAGATGGTACTATTAAACTATTATAAAACCTACCACTATTACACTTAGCAACGTAAAACCGATCAAGTCGCGCTCCAGACAAAGCATTTGAGTTCGTTTTTAGCCACGTATACTGTTTAACCCCAGGAAAACTATCTCTCCATATATCAACAAAATCATGATAACCAATAACATTTTTTAAAACTTCTGCAGAACCTAAGTGCGGTTCATCATGATTTCTATCTAAATCAGGATTAACAGTGCAGTTAAAATCACCTCCTATTACCACAACAACATTATCCTGTGGGCACTGTGACAAAGCATCAGACAATTTAAAAAAATATATATCTTACGCTCTTATCCAACATTTGGAGCGTATACATTAAAAAAAGAAAAACTTATTTGTCCAACCATAACATCTGCTCTTAAAAGTCGACCAGGTATTATGTCAAACATAACTGGTTGATTACAGACACGTGGAGAAAAAAGTATAGCAACACCAGCACTAACATTAGTCCCGTGACTCATTAAAATACTTCCCTTCCAATCACAATTCCACTGTGTCTGATTCTGTAAGTTTAAATGAGTCTCTTGGAGCAAAATAATATCCGCCCCCTTTAAATTTAAATAATTAAAGAGAGCAAGTCTCTTTGTTGTGTCCCGACATCCATTGATGTTAAAGGATCCAATATTTATAAATGTCATTAGAAAAATAATGCTAGGGTATCCAAACACCCCCCAAAAAAAAAAAAAAAAATATACTAACAATCATGACCCCAAAATTATTTCTTAAAACAAGCCTTTAATCTTTTTTTAACAGTGCTCATGTGTTTTTTGAGCCTGTATCGCTTAGGTTGATCAAGCTCCTCCAATGTTGCTTTTCTCATAGCCAATGTACATGAATCAATGAAAAGCTGTAAATCTGGGAAGTATTTTTCAAGTCTTGGTCTTCGCTGGTTGAAAGTATTGTCAAGAAATTCATTTATTTGACGAACTGTATAATAAGGATGTTTCAATTAGGATTGAGACAATTCTCTGCAGAGCCTCCCTGAGAATTTGTATTACTAAGACTTTCTGCTATATCAGAGAAATCACTGTCAGAAACCATGGACTGAACTTCAATTCCTTCTATCAGCATTCCTGCATCACCCTGTGACAAGTCGAGTTCCGATGCCTGTGAATCTATTAACTCACCGCCAGGCTTCACAAGCTCAACACTCACTACAGTTCCCTCCAATTCACTGATTTCGCTGGGATTAGCGTCAGCGCTCTCTACTCCATCACACACTGCATCACTTACGCTTACAGCGGTATTCACGGAAGTATGTACCGTTACCGTATCATCAAAATGCTTATCCATTACAAATATCAGACATCACTTTGATAAACATTAAAACTACTGGAGAGAAGGGAAAAGACCTGATTAGAGTATTCATTGATGCATATAAGGGTAATATTAACAGAAAACTGATTTCCAGGTTATATTTATGTTTACATTTAGAGAGGGGACTTTCAACAATGTATGTAAAAAAGAGGTGGGAAAAAGAAGCTAATATAAAGATGAGCAAAGATGACTGGTCGAATATATGCAGGACACCATCTACCACCTCTAGCTCAGGTTTGTGGAGGGAATTCACCTGGAAAAAACACTTTAAGGTTCTTTATAACCCCTAATATAAAAAATGGCACAGAGAATGTGTGGTAATGTCTGCTGGTCACTTCCATATCTTTTGTGAATGTCCTATTATTTCTTCGTATTGGATAGAGGTGGTGAAGGCAATTAGGTCAATATTCGTCTCAGAGCTCGAGTTTAATTTCAATGTTATATACTTAGGAAATCTACCATCAGGGCTAAGAAAGACAGATAGATATTTGTTACAAATACTTTTAGCAGGTAGCAAGAAAGCAAAACCCAGGAAATGGCTAAGTAAAGATTCCCCGACAATTGCTGAATGGATATAAATAACTAAGGAAATTTACATTATGGAACATTTAACTTTCTCTCCGAGACATGCCCAAAAGAAATGTGAAGCATATTGGGAAAAATGGATATCTTATCTGAAAACAAATTGAGATGTATATGTCTTTATGTTTTTTTTATTTTTTTCCCCTTTTCTTATCTGTTTTATATGATGTTGAGCACTTATGTTAACCTATGATGATTTTGCCTGATGTCCCTTGGTCTGTCTGTCTGGTTTTCTTTATTTCTTAAAAAAAAAAGTAAAAAAAAAAAAAAAAAAAAAAACTGTTGAAATCAGAACTTCGAAAGAAAGATGAACTTATAATGACATGAAGGAACAACTTGTTTCAACTTCCAAAAGGATCTCACACTAAACACTTGACCTGTCTCCGTCTAGAACTTTCAAGAACCTGTGCAATCATTCCAAACGTTCACCTGGCCTACCATAAAGACATTCGACCCCATCATATGTATGACCATGTACACCTCAACAAGAAAGGAGTACAACGTTTTCGCAAGAGTGCTGAAAAGCACAGCATTCGGTAAAACAGAAAACAGAAACTTACACAGCAAGAGCAGCTCCCAACCACAAAGAAATGTCCATCCTCCTCCAAGAACCAGACAGGACTCGACCCCTGGAGCGCCATCACAGAGCTACGCCGCAGCAGCCCAACAACCACAGAACCCTGCAGCCACTAAACTCAATCAGGTAAGACACCTGCGCAAGAACAGGACTACAGCCGTACTTCACCGACGCACAAGGAATCAAATATATCAACAACAAACTGACTGTTATTAATAACACATTCTCCATTATCCACAGAAATAACCATGATCATATAGTAAATAAGAATGGAAAAGTCCTCCTGCAGCTCTGTCGAAGCCTGGGTCTGAATATCATCAATGGTAGGTTACGAGGAGACACTTTAGGGAGATACACATATTGTTCATCTCTTGGGAATAGCACAGTTGATTATATGATAACAGACATAGATCCTTCATCTCTCAGATAATTCACTGTTAAAGAACTAACCCCTCTGTCTGATCACAGTCAAATCACTGTGTATCTCAAAAAGACAGAAAATATCATTAACACAAAGCCCAGTAAGCTGTACAACATCAGAAAACCATACAGATGGGCTGAAAACAGTGCTGAAGAATATCAGAAAGCACTTAGCAGCCAAAAAATACAAGTGCTGATAGATAACTTTCTAAATAACACCTATACTCACACTAATGAAGGTGTCAATCTTGCTGTCAGAGACAAATTACATATCTGAAAAATCAGCAAAAAAATCCAAATTGAAAACAAAAAATGGGAAAAAAAAAAAAAAATCAAATACCCAAAAACGACAAAAATTGGTTTGATCAAGACTGCCAAACTATTCACAAAAAACTGAGAACATTGTCAAATCAGAAACACAAAGATCCAAATAATGTAGAGATCCACCTTCTTTACAGTGAAACACTAAAACAATACAAACATACACTCAGAACCAAAAAAGCACAATACACCCAAAAACAACTGACAGTAATCGAGAAGTCTGTGAACACAAACCAGTTTTGGGAAAATTGGAACAATCTAAAAAAAAAAAAAAAAAAAAAAGTGATCATGAAGAATTGGCAATCCAAAAAGGAGAAATATGGGAAAGTCATTTCCAAACATTGTTTAATAAAGTACAAACAAACACAAACTGTGAGCAAATTCAAACAATCAACCAATTGGAAAAACTACAATTAACAATCAAAAGATAACCAAAACCATTAGATTTCCTAATAACTGATAAAGAACTTAAAGAAAAAAAACTTAAAAATTCCAACACAAAAAAGCATCTGGACCTGATGGGATATTAAATGAAATGATAAAAAACACAAGCAGTAAATTCTAATTGGCCATTCTAAAACTATTCAATGTGGTTCTGAGTGTAGGTTACTTCCCTGACATCTGGAATCAAGGCTTGATAACACTAATCTTTAAAAACGAAGATAAATTTGATCCTAAGAACTACAGGCATCTGTGTGAGCAGCAACCTGGGAAAGTTATTGTGTAGCATAATAAATGCTCGACTATTAGACTTCATCACACACAATGTACTGAGCAGAAGTCAAATCGGATTTTTACCAAATTACCGTACATCTGATCACATCTAAACATTACATACTCTTACTGAAAAACATGTCAACCAAGATAAAGGTAAAATATATGCATGCTTTATCAACTTCAAACAAGCTTTTGACTCAATTTGGCACCAAGGACTATTTTACAAAATGATTGAAAGTGGCATAGGAGGTAAAACCTATGACCTTATCAAATCAATGTACACTGTTTCATATTCGGCCTATCCGGATCAAAATCCTGATAGCCCAAATCCGAGTAAAGTGTGTTCTGCTGACAGACCTCTATGCAGATCAACTGAATTTAGAATTGATATGAATCCTATCAACCCTACAGCCAAGGAAATAATTAGGTTGCTTAGACAACAACAGAGAATTAATTTGAAATTGATTGTTGATTAAAAAATCTTTTGCTTTGAATAACTTTCATGCTGATCTAACTCGCATCACAGAAGGACTTGCAACGCTTTCAACTATCAATGCGCCTGCAAATTCTCCTGTGTCTGACTGAATGAACAAATGCTTTTTGTTGTGGTTTGTTAAAGGTTACTCGCTTTTGCTATGCTATGGCGTTGCACCTGTTGCAACCAGTATGTAATCCATGCTTTGAAGATTGAGAAGGTGTGAAAACTGCTAACGGTTGAATGCAGAAGGAAGGTGTTATACCTTTTACCTATACCTTTTCACTTATGCTTAGTATAGGATTTTAAAGGTTAACAGGAAACTGTGGGGCGTAGGTGTGTATCTATACTATAGCCTAGTTTTTGTTTTCTCTTTTCCTTTTACAATGTGTTTTCTTTTCTTGTACCAAATAAGGAGACGATTAAGGTCCTCCTCTTTATGATGATTATAAAGTGTGAAACTTGTAATAGAAGTGGGCCGTTTGGTGAAGACTCAACTCCTCTGTTTATGTTAAGATTTTTTATTCTGAACGTTGTCATTAAAAGATACCAGTAATAATTGGTAATTTGTAAATTATTTTTATATAAAACTATTATCTAAAACCTGAATATAAATATATATCATATATAAGATATAAATATATATTAATTCCTTACGAGCTCCAATTTTGAATCCAACCAGAGTGTGGCTGGACTTTCCTTAGGCATTATTGATCAACTGGTTTTATCATCTACCCCGGACATTCTGCAGGTAAGAGCTGTTTATTGATCAGCTTTTATTGGGGATATGTTATTACATAGTTGGTTATTAATCGAAGGAAGTAAAAAAATACAACATGGCGCCCAACATTTGGGGCTCGAATAAGGAATTCATATAAGGAATATTCAGGGTTAATAGAATGAGGAGTTTGTAATGCCCACATACCACAGCCAAAAAAACAGTTCACTGCGCAGCAGTGGAACTGACAAAACAGTTCAGAGGAACTGCAGAAGGGTTTAAGGGTTCAGAGGAACCACAAACCACAGACACCAGCTCAGAGGAGCGGTGTGTAAGCACGCGCAGGCTCGAGTAAAGACCTGTAAAAAAAAAAAAAAAGAGACAAATAGCTCAGAGACTTGAGGAGAGTGAGTTGTGTCAAGACAAAAACCGGTTTTTGATTGTGAAATAAGAAAAGGGTATTATGTCCGCTCAGATGGTAACCATAGATCTAGTCCCTGAGGACACAGGAGGAAAACTAGAATGGGTTAATTCCACGCAGTGTAGGTGTGGGTACAGTCAAATCCCTTGGGAAGAGGTCAGGACGGCCACTTCCATAGTGAATATCAGACAACTGAAAGGAGCAGAGGTTCCACCCTTCATCTACTCCAACCGTGGAGGCAAAGATGGATTCCCTAAAGTCAGATTATTAGATGAGAATGGGAGTCAGGTGAGAAATGTTCCAACAAGGAGTTGGACTGACCTCACTCCCAATGACTTAGAAGATGAGTCGGAGAGGGGCTCAATAGCCCTTAGTTTCGTGCCTCAGAGATGAGAACAAAGACGCTCCTGATCCTAGCGCTCCGATCGAAAACCCTGAATGTCCGAGTGAAGAACACTCATCAGATGAGGAAGAGCCACTAAGAATATATTTCGGAAAATATTATTCTTAGAGAAGGCCATTTAGAACAAGAGGAAGAATGTGACCTGATTGTTAATCCAACTAATAAGCTTCTCAAACACGACATGAGTCTCTGCCGCCTTAAAAGGAAGAGCAGGATGAGCGTTTCAGGATGAGTCAAATAAGCTATTACAGAGCAGGCCAAATCCTCTATTTACAGGAGATGTAATTTTGCAGAAGCAAGGTGGACCTAATGGAAAGCCTGTACTGCACGTGGTCAGACAGGGAAAAGGCAATGGCATAGAGCTGGAAGAACAGTTACGAGCATTCATGATTATCGATATTATCCTAGATAAAATCTGCGCCGTGGCTAGAGAAAATAAATAAATCGCTCCATGGCCATGCCAATAATATTAGGCGAGGAATTTGGATTTGATGAAATCCAAACAGGGACCTCCCTAGTATCAGAATTATTAAGAAAGGCATCAGACTGATTGGCCTAAGATGTGGATGATCTGCCATTCAAATCCTGCAGTATTGAAAAACATAACAAAAGCAGTGAATAAAAATATAAAAGCTGGCAAGAGAGGGTCAGAACAGGAGGTTAGGCTGAGCGCAAAAACATCCAAGCTTAGAGCAGACGCCCCAGAATGTGTGCCAGATCCGCAAATGGCCAATATTAAGATGAGTAAAAACTTAGAGGGAAAAAGGAGCAGGTAGAAAATCCCTTTCCAAAGTTGAGGCTGGGAGAGAGTTATGAGACATTTAGAATAGGACAGGAGTCCTACAGGCCCACTCATGCAAAAAGTAGAAAAAAGGATACTCTTTTAGTTAAGCAAGATTCGTGGGATGAACAGTATGCGCCAGGAATAACCTGTGGCAAGGTTTGGAGTCTGCTCAATGGCGGAGATGCTGTAGAAATACTTGCAGATACCACGTTGACGCGGAGGGCAAAAAGGGCAATATTTGCACAGAAAGATCTGACTAATAGCAGCCCTAGAGAAAATTATTAGAAAGTCAGTCGGTAATGAGCGATATGAGTATTATTCAGACACAGCAGCTGAAAGTGACAATGCAAATAGTGAGGATCAGGAAGAATCGGAGGAGGAAGAATGGGTAGTAGTGAGCAGAGAAAATGTTCTGACTCCCGTTAGAAGGCCCGCGACTCCGAGAAGACTGAGATTTAGGGAGAGAACGGTCGAATCAGATGATCAACCTGACTCTGATGTAGACCCACCAGCTGGAGTCAGTGAGCTGTATCAACACTTAGAGGCCCTGCAACTGGGAACACCAGGTCAGAAGCCCAAAACAATAAATAATCAGAGACGCCCCCAACTAGCAGTTGAGGCCAGTACAGTTAGACCTAAAGCGACTCTGAAAGAGTTAATGCAACGAGATCAAGAAATGAAAATGCTTAAGAAGGCCAAGCTAAAAAATACCACTGTGAAGGGAAAACTCAGAGAGTTAGTTCATTACGGAGAACAGATGAGAATTTCGGGTAACTTGATAGACTCTCACATTCTGGCTGAATTTGGAATTCACGGGGGGCGAAAGTTGGCCCAAACCCTTGAAGGCTTAATTCCCACTGATAAAGAGAAAGTTGAACAGGAGCAGTTTGAAGAGAAATGGCTTGCTGTTGGTTCTTTATCAGCTTGTCAGGAAGTCGCGGGAGGGGGGGGGGGGGCATTCTGAAATTGATCTTTTGTGGTGTGAAGACAGGAGCTTTAGTAGGAGCTAGAGAATTTCTTTTGTATGGTCCCGAAACGCTTCCAGAAGAATTAGAACGAGCCCTGATCCAATATGATCGGAAGACAGAATTAATTCAGGCAGACAGAAAAGGCCCAGAACAAGCCAGCAAAGTCAAAGATCAAAATAGAAGATCAGGCCGTGACAGGAAGCCATATAACCGCCATGAGACAGAGAGTAAGCCCTGAGCACCGAGTAAACCACAAGGCGAAATCAGGGGTAGATCGAGGGAGAAGAGCGAGTCCTAAAAACCAAAATCAGATATAGAACAACAGGTATAGAGAACAGTCCAGGCCCAGAATGAATGAGTGAAAAAGAAAAGAGTACATATATAAGCCCGGAAAAATGGGCCAAAATGAGTCCTGATGAGCTCAGGTAGCAGAAAGAGGGAAAAAAAACCCAGTGCAAAAATCGGCATGAATAAGGTGGTAGAGACACAAGTAGAAGTTGAAGAAGTGAAACCTAAAAAAGTCAAACGTAAAAGGAAGAAAACAGGAAACAGAGGAAGTAGACGAATAGGTAAATTCGGCTCCCTTGAAAACTGCACTTTTAAACACCATTGAGAAAGATAAGAAATTATATAAAACCTATGACGAAACCACATTTCGCGTTGACACAGGTGCCAACGTTTTGGTTATAAAACATTCAGAAAAGCACGGGGAATTGATAGGTGAGATTAAAGTGCAGGATTTTGATGGAAATGTCAGAAAGAAAGATGGGAAAAAGAGAAAATTAAAGTAGTCATAGGAAATGAAAATCTACTTCGCCCCGGAGATTTATTAACCATAGGAAAATTTAGGAGTAGTCGACAGAGAAATAAAAAGAATTGTAAATGAGTCCGAATTGAGTAAAAAGGGGGAGCTGGAAATAATGTTAAGGAAATATATAGACAGCTATTCGAGAAGTAAAAATGATTGTGGAAGAGTCCAATCAAAATTTGAACAAGTAATTCAAGGGGGAATTCCGCCCCCACAGCGGCAGTATAAAATTAACAGCAAAGCAGAAAAAGAGGTAGGCACAACTATCAGAGAATTGACTGAACAAGGGATTATTAGAAATTGGATAAAAATGAATCAGCAGTCACTAACGCCCCGATACAGGCTGTGGCCAAGCCGACGGGAGATTTTCGTTTAGTGACCAACTACAGGTCCTTCTCAAAAAATTAGCATATTGTGAGTCTGGAGGAAGACTGGGGAGAAGGAAATGCCAAAATGCCTGAAGTCCAGTGTCAAATACCCACAGTCAGTGATGGTCTGGGGTGCCATGTCAGCTGCTGGTGTTGGTCCACTGTGTTTTATCAAGGGCAGGGTCAATGCAGCTAGCTATCAGGAGATTTTGGAGCACTTCATGCTTCCATCTGCTGAAAAGCTTTATGGAGATGAAGATTTCGTTTTTCAGCATGACCTGGCACCTGCTCACAGTGCCAAAACCACGGGCAAATGGTTTACTGACCATGGTATTACTGTGCTCAATTGGCCTGCCAACTCTCCTGACCTGAACCCCATAGAGAATCTGTGGGATATTGTGAAGAGAAAGTTGAGAGACGCAAGACCCAACACTCTGGATGAGCTTAAGGCCGCTATCAAAGCATCCTGGGCCTCCATAACACCTCAGCAGTGCCACAGGCTGATTGCGTCCATGCCACGCCGCATTGAAGCAGTCATTTCTGCAAAAGGATTCCCGACCAAGTATTGAGTGCATAACTGAACATCATTATTTGAAGGTTGACTTTTTTGTATTAAAAACACTTTTCTGTTATTGGTCGGATGAAATATGCTAATTTTTTGAGATAGGAATTTTGGGTTTTCATGAGCTGTATGCCAAAATCATCAGTATTAAAACAATAAAAGACCTGAAATATTTCAGTTGGTGTGCAATGAATCTAAAATATATGAAAGTTTAATTTTTATCATTTCATTATGGAAAATAATGAACTTTTATCACAATATGCTAATTTTTTGAGAAGGACCTGTATAAAGCATTGAACAAAGTAACTAACAGATACCAGGTATCTGATTAACTGCAATGAAGCGAGCGCTGACGTCGAAAAAGAAAAGAAATATCTTTCCAAGATTGATCTCGCAAATGGTTTCTGGAGCATTCCATTAGCCATAGAGAGCCAGGGAAAGACAAGTCAAGTCAAGTCACCTTTATTTATATAGCGCTTTTTACAATGCAGATTGTGTCAAAGCAGCTTTACATTGATAAGAGGTACATAAATTTTGGCTGCACAGCAGCTCTTAAAGAATTATGTCAATGCAGGCAGATCAGAAGCACTGTTGAATAAATGTCAAGAATACTGTTGAATATCAAATGTCAAGTCAAATGTCAAGTGTCCCCAACTAAGCAAGCCAAAGGCGACAGTGGCAAGGAACCCAAACTCCATCAGGTGACATCAGGTGGCAAACAAGTGGCAAATAGGTGTTAAAATGGAGAAAAAAAACCTTGGGAGAAACCAGGCTTAGTCGGGGTGCCAGTTCTCCTCTGGCGAACAGTGCTTTGTTACGATTCAGGTTGCTATCATAAGTCTGATAGGATCGCAACAATCAAAGTATTTATTTCAGTTCCATCCAGTTGAGGATCGTATTCATCACGCCGGTATGGACGGTTTGTTGAGGAACTGTGGCACTGGCTGTCGTGTTGATGATGTCTTCACAATGGATGATCTAGTCGACTCGATCTCTGCTGATACTTCAGGGCTGCGTTGTGGTTGTGTCATGGCACCGGTCCTTGGTCTGAGCTGGATACGGCCCGGATCCGGTTGACTACAGTAAACCTCGGGATAAACAGAAAGACTAATATTAGCGTAGATGCCATTCTTTTTCCTATGTAACGAGTACATCTGGTGTTATAGGAAGTGTTCCCGGTTCCAGCTGACCTAATTTATGCAGCCTAATAATCCTTTAACGGATTTGAAAATATAAATTGATAATGTGTTATGTGTATGCCAAATGATACGTAAAAGACAGCTTTTACGTATCAAGGTGATCAATACGTGTATACGAGATTACCACAGGGCTACAAAAATTCACCAAATGTTTTTCAGATTTACATTGATGATATTTTGATAGCCACCGAAACAGAAGAGGAGCACATGAAAGTGCTAGGTCAGACACTAGACAGAATAACCAAAGCAGGTTTGAAACCTAGCCTGAAGAAAATGGAGATGGGGAAAAGTGAAGTAGATTTCTTAGGATTTAAACTAGGAAAGGACACAAAAGCCCTAACACTCAATATGAGACAAAAGCTAGAAGAAATTGAGAGGTCAGGCCCTCTTAAATCTAGAAAGCAGATACAATCTCTGCTAGGAACCCTGAATTTTATCAGAGAGCTGATTCCGAAGTATTCGAGGGAAGCTAAAGTATTATATCAGGGAACTAGAGAGGGAAAGTGGCAGTGGACAGAAGCGATGGAGACAGCTAGACTGAAATTGATCAGAATGGCTTTAGAAAGTGGAGACCTCGAACGGCGGAATGAAAAGGTACCGCTAGAAGTTAACGTACATGAGGATAGCGATGAAGTGACCCTAACGCTTTTTAATAGGGATGGAAATCGCCTATCGCCTTTTTAACTCATATGCAAGAGCCCTCTATGACTGGTCCCGAATGAGTTTTAGCTGCAATGACAAAAACACTATTGCAGTTGAAGGCAGTTGCAAAAGAGCAGCCAATAATCATATCGATGGCTGGTGAGCTTGCGAGGTTAAAGAAAAATTTAGTCATGAATATGGCAGTAATCCATGCCCACCGATGGGATCAGTGGAACCTGGTCCTAGGGGACAATCAACTAGAGTGGTGTATGATTAAAATGAAATGTAAAGAAAAAAAAAAAGACTAAATACCATGATAATCATCAACACCTGCCAAAGTATTTTACTGACAGAAGTGAAAGAGCAGGAAAGGTCAAAAAGGATGGACAGCTGATCATTTCTCAGAGTCAGGAAATTGAGGGAACAGCACAGTTAGCAGAAGTTATGTCTGTAGTAAAAGCTCTAGAGAAAGCTGTGGAATTAGGTCATAAGGAAGTGGTTTTGACATGTGACTCAGAGTATGTGGTAGGAGGTATCAAGGAGGGGCTAGCGACATAGCAAGCTAACGGCTTCCACACTGCTAAAAACGAGAACAGTGGCAGAGAATAGCTGAATTGCTACAGGAAGTGACGTGTCATTGTTATCACCAGGTAAGCCACACCTCCCAGGAAACTGAATCAGCAATAGGAAACAGAGAAATAGACCACCTTATAGGGAGAGTACAGTTACAAGGTATAACTGAATTGTTTGAAAAACTTCACGACGAGTTAAACCATCCAAGTTACAACATGATTCAACTGGAACTTAGGTTGAGAAACTTAAATATCCCCAATTGGAGGATGAGGTATCGAAGTCAAACAAGAGTGCAGAATATGCAGGAAGTTCATGACCGCAAAAGGGGCCCCAGACAGCGAGTTACCACATGATTACAGAGCGCAGCAGGTTAGTTTAGATTTCGCTGGGCCTTTGTATCCAAAGACTAAGCTAGGAAATTGTTATTTTCTTTTAGCTATTGATAACTGTACTAAAGAAAAGATGATATGGGCCATGCGTACAGCAACTGAGGAAAATGTAATTAAGTGCTTAAAGGAATGGATCAGATATGAATGGAAAATGGAGAGTATTAGAGCGGACGGAGCACGGAATATTAGCGGGAAGCTAATAGATGACTTTTTTAAGGAAAATAAAATAATTCTAACTAAATCAATACCGTATCCGGATATTAACTATTGCAGAACGCGCAATTCGTGAAGTGGAGGAATGGTTTAGTAAAAATAAGGAATTGGGAGAATGGGATACTCTTATTGATAAGTGTCTCTCGAATCTCAACAGGTGCATTAACCCTCTGGAGTCTGAGGCTGATTTGGGGCCTGGAGAAGTTTTGACATGCCCTGACATTTGTGCTTTTTTCAGTTGTTCATAAACATATTAATGGAAAAAGTGTCATTACACTGTATTCAGCACAAACTAGGCTACAATAATATGTGAGGAACATGTATGTACATGTTTGTGTTTTTGAAGGAATAACATTTATGCGTGGTTATTGAAAAAACAAAAAACTTAAGTCACTGAAATAAGGCCAAAAAAAGTATATTAAATCTGTGTTTACAATACTTTAGGGTATTGGAGGTTGTAGACTAGAGTTTTTGCTTAAAAATTATGTAAAAATTATGCTGCCTACTCCTTCATATAAAACAATATATTGATTTAGTTTTTGTAAGACACTTTTTGCCAAGAAACACAGTATGCGTGGAGGCGTGAATCACCACTGAATAATGGGCCATTCTCACCTGAGAAGACAAAAGAATTGGATAGTAATGAGCTGAAATGACTTGCATATTAATGAGGCATTTCAGTCAGGTAGGCTGTGAAAAAAACCTTCTGTGATGTCTAAAGCTCATCATGATATGAAACATACAGAAAAATATTACTATAATATAAAGTAATGGTTTTATATTATACTTTAAAATATAATGTATTTCTGTGATGCAAAGAGTCTGAATATAGGCTTTTAGTTTAAAAGCATGCACATTTGGAGAAATATTGGATTCTCACATGCTTATGTCAATTTTCTATACAGAGGAGTTATATTTATTTAATATTCATTGTCATTACTATGAGCGCTGGTGTTTTCAATTCATCCTTGAAGTCGGAGGGCGCTCTCTGTGCATTTTTAGTCCACAAATTCATCTAAAAGAAGAAGAGGCTATTCCATGAATGGAGTTTCCAATTCATACTGCAGCCGGAGGGTGCTAAAGAAACAAAAACTCATCTAAAATTCATCTATAGAAGAAAAGAAAACAGGAACTAACTGCATGTCTTCTAGAGCTCGCTAACCATGACTTTTACATCCAGATAAACACTTTTCAAGACAATAAATACACAATTGAGACGATGAATGCATGTATTGCCTCTGAATTTGCGTCTGAATAGCGCTCGCTCCGTGGGCGTGGCCGCATTAGCGGATAATGAGCTGAATCACGGACTTCTGACATGGCTCTCTTTTCATACAGATTACATAAACAGAAGGTTTGTTTTCGATTTGACTTACATGATTTAAAACCTGACATCTTAACGTTTTTTTAGACATAAGTTTAATTTTTCTGTGATTAGTATTCACTAAGTTACAGTTCATTTTCTGAGAACTATCAGATTGGACTTCGTTTAGAGGGAGAGGAGAAATCACGCATCATGTTAGTTTTCTTTATTTTACAAAAAGCACAACATTGTGTTTTTACTCTGAGTGTATACAAATAAAAGAAGATATTCTATAGTTTCAATTGATATATTACTTATGTCTCTATGACCAAAAAATGACGGAGTATTTTAATTCTGTTTTGCTGCAATGTGAAAAAAAACCTGTAAAACGCGCCGGCGCGTTTTCAGACCTCAGAGTGTTAAGAAGGAATCGAAAAAGGAGGAAGTAAAGGAGAATTTGAGATTCCGACCAGGAGACACCGTAATTTTAACAAGACGAAAGAAGGTAGGCCAGTTTAGGGACAGTGGATACGGTCAAATCGATCACTGGACCGAACACGGTACAATTACAAAATAACAGTCGGCAATTGAATAAAGACCTAGTCAAAAAATACGGAAAAGATGGATGAGATAATCCATATCAGTAATGCTATGGGGCTGATAAGGGTTGAACACGGAAAGCATGGATCAAGAGCAATGTTGTGGGTAGGACCAGAGCTAGAGAGGGTTGAGGGTGTGTCAGGAGAACGTCTCAACCATAGAAACGATAGTTCATCCATACCTGTGTGTAATCTGTGACCGTCCATGTGCCTTACCTAACATTTCCCCCGTAGAGAAAAAGGAAATGGGTAAGGAATGGATGGTGTAGAATCAGTCCCAAACTGAAATAGGAGGTACGCTCCTTTGTTCGGGCTGTCGGACCACACACCCCAAGATGAGAATTGATTCGTACAGAGTCTCTGGAAATATTGGGGAAAAGTGTGCTTGTACCTGGGATGGTACTAGACTAAGGCTGTGTAGTGGATGTGTGGCAAGGGACAGGAAGCTAGAGTCTTCCAGGTCCGTGTGGGATTCCATGAGGGTCATAAAACCCCTAGGACTTTTCCAAGAAGGAATAGTGACCAGATTCTCTCAACATCCTTACATAGGGATGAGAGATTCTGAGAAAAGGGCATTCTTACAGACAAGACACCCAATTTTTCCTAATGACACAAGAGAGTCTAAAGACAGAATCCAAAGACATAAGAGAAAAAAGACAAGTCAGATTAGATCCAATGTCACCAAAGAGAAGCGCACAGCCAAAAGGAAGGAGAAATTTGAGGAGTTGGAAGTTGCTCCGGTTAAAGATATAGAAGAACACAAAGTGTGAGGTCTTGGTGAAGGTGTTTACACTGTCGGCATACCGTACAGTGATGGACAGGTGACCGAAGAACCACAGGAAAAATTCAAAATTGTAATGCATCTAAAAATGAATGTGTTGGTGTGTGTGCACCCAGATTTTGATTGGATTGGAGGGCTAGAAGTTGAATTACATAAAATAGCCCCTGACATTGTCATGATGAAGCAAGGCTCTATTTTTAAACTGAGCCATAGGCTCGTTGAGGGGCCTAAGAACTAATCTCTGTCCAACAGGATGAAAAGGGCCATGTCCGTGGAAAGTCTAACGGGAGAGCTTGACGCGGCCAAACAGAGTATCCGAAGACCGAGACGACAGAGACGTTGCTGGAGATGGATAAGTATAGCTTTATGGTATTTGGTATTAATTGGATTGTTTTTCTTAGGATTAATACGACTAAGCCATTTAATAGAACTAGAATTAATTACAGGATGGATAATAATAGCCCAAGTACAAAATGAACGGACAAATATATCTGGATATGATTTAACCGTACATGTGACTAGCGAAAAATACAAAAAACAAAAAAACAAAATTGAAAATGAAACTATAGGTTTGTGGTAGTGGTTAGATAATAACAGATCTGAGAATGACAGCAAACTATATTATATGGTCAAGCTGCCTAAAATGAAAATTAAAAGTACAGTGAAAATAAAACACTGGTATGATGAGGAAATTAAAATATTTGAAACAAATAGTTTTATTGAACAGTTGAAGGAAATGAAACTGTCAACTATTTTATCGGATCTACTACTAGAATTAGCAGTAATGAGGAATTAAGTACACCGCGTTCCAAATTATTATGCAAGTGACACATCAGTAAGATTTCAGTAGAATAAACATTCAGATCTTAGTTTTTCTAAGAAAGTGTATGTTTGTTTATTTATCCATGTCTTTTTAGATAACTGCTATCAATCTCAGACAAAATAATTTGCCAGGTCTACTTAGGTCTATGGAAACCCTACTTAGAGGTTGTTCCACATTATAAAGCAAGTCAGAGTTCTCATGCCATATGGAGAGGAAGAAAGATCTTTCTGAAGATGAAAAGCATGAAATGGTCCAATGTTGTGCAAAAGGCATGAAAACTAATATTTTGTGAAACTGAATGGATATTATCAAATTATCATAAGATTTTTGAGTGATTTAGAGCACAGCAGAACTCTGTCAGATAAAGGCTTATTAATGAAAGTTCCTGTCAAAAAAATTAATTGTATTAAAAGGGCAGCTATAAAAAAGCCAGTGTTGAGCAGCAAACAGGTATTTGAAGCTCCTGGTTTCTCTGGAGTCTCAAGATGCTTTCCGTGCAGGCTGGCAGTTTTTTGCATAAAGATGCATTTCAGCCATCACTAACCAAACCTCACAATGAGAAACATTTACAGTGGGTGTAGAAATACATTTTCAAACAGTTTTATTGCTGTGGTGATTTTTGCATGGGATAGTGCATAGTGCATTGTATTTCAGAAGGCACTATCCTCCTTTTTATATCATAGCTGAAAATGGCCAGTTATGAACTTCACATCTCTTGCAAGAGTCATTTTAATACCCTCAGAGACCCTAAAGGGACCTTCCATCTCACTTCCCAATATTCCAGCCCAAATCATCACCCGCCATCTCTTTGCTGACATCGCAGTCTTGTTGGAACGTGGTGGCCATTCACCAACCATCCAGAAATCCATCCGTTTAGACCATCTATTGTAGTACAGCATTACTCAGTGAATAAAACTATTTAAAAAAAAAATGAGTCTTCATGTATTTCTACACCCACTGTTAATGTTTCTCTTTGTGAGGTTTGGTTAGTGGTGTCTAAAATGCATCTTTACGCACAACTGCCAGCCTGTATGGAGAGCTTCTTGAGACTCCAGAGACACCAGGAGCTTCAAATACCTGTTTGCTGCTTAACACTGGCTTTTTTATAGCTGCCCTTTTAATACAATTAATTTTTTTGACAGGAACTTTCATTAATAAGCCTTTATCGGACCGAGTTCTGCTGTGCTCTAAATCACTCACAAATCTTATGATAATTTGATAATCTCCATTCAGTTTTCACAAAATATTAGTTGTTTTCATGCCTTTTGCACAACATTGCACCATTTCATGCTTTTCATCTTCAGAAAGATCTTTCTTCCTCCCCATATTGCATGAGAACTGTGACTTGCTTAAAGTGGAACAACCTCCAAGTAGGGTTTCCAAAGACCTAGCAAATTATTTTGTCTGAGATTGATACCAGTTATCTAAAAAGACATGGATAAACAAACAAACAAACAAACAAACATTTTCTTAGAAAAACTAAAATCTAAATGTTTATTCTACTGAAATCTTACTGATGTGTCACTGTGTCAATTTGTCAATTTGGAACGTGGTGTATTTGTTGCTGGATATTTAGAATATGGAATGATTTCGACCCATGGAACATAAACCAATGTAGTTGTAAAGAGCTGGTCCTAAGAACTAAAAGGAATCAGTTAATGAATATAAGACGACGGGAAGATGATTTAAGTAAAAATGTAAATGATTGGGTTAAAGCCAGTAAGATCTTAAATACCGAGGGTGAATTTGTCTTACTGACCACTGTTAAAGATCGTTATATAAGTCATGGGTGACGAGAATATATCGAGAAAGAAAACATCTATGCTACCTCAATAGGTTCAGTGCTAAACGACACCTTGCCCTGGTTATGGACAGCTAAAATTAATTTACCACAAGCTAAATATAATCAAGAAAAGGAGACCTGGGGAATGGATGACAGGGTAAGGCCAGTCAATGTCTATTAAGATGGAAATTAAGACAAAAACCGAACACGAAATTATTAAACACTAAGAAGATGGAACAAAAGAGATGGAAAAATGCGTTAGAGAAGCAATCTGGAAAAAGAAACATGGACAGAAGTACCATTATGCTAAGAACGACTATAATGATTTTTCTTATTCAAGCCCATGTGATAAAAATGAAACTAAGATGGACTGTAGTGATATTGTTAATGGCATCGATCCTGAAACTGGTAAACAGACAAATGAAACAATTAGTATAAAAAGGAGATTATATTTACAAAGAGTAGGCCAGAAAAATATGAAAGACAAAAATGGGGTTTATAAATTGAGCTTGATTTATCATAATGAAGCCATTTATGGCCTGTCAGGAAAAGAGTGCGGTGAACTCAAAGAGCTGCGCGGAGGGACAGGATGCTATAACCGTAAATCAAATGTTGGCAATACTGTGTTTTTGGACATATGGCCTTTTGCCGTTACCATGGACTTTTAGTCAGAATAAAGTCACAAATAGGTTCGAGATGACTTACGGTGCTGGAAGAGTTATAAGAGATGTTGTTAGACACAAAGATTGGGAAATTTTTCATGCACCGGCCCAATACACATTTTTTTCTAACATATTTTTTAATTATTTTTTAATTAAAGCAGTATTCCATGTTAAAAAAGAGACAAGGCATTTAAAATAATTTTTTTTGAAGGTAGATTAGTGCCAATTGGTGAGTAAAAAAGAAAAACTTATGCAATGCCATGTCGTAACCACTAGATTCCTATAGAGCTCTATATAAAGTGGCTTAAATTCTCTAGTGGTTTTTGGACACAAACACTTATTTTTATTAAGTTTTGGATATGGATTTAAACTTCGACATTCTCAAAGACTACTTTGTCAAGGTTTAGATTTTTATTTTTTTTTTTATGTTGATTTGAAGTGTCGGTTTTTGCATTAATTTTACTACAGTCAAACCTGAACATAGAGGGCACCATTTTGTTACACATAACATCAAAATTCAATAAAAAATAACAAAAATGAACAGGTGGGTTTTATAACAGCTTAATAAATCTGTGTTTGGTCTGATTTCATCCTCTTATTTGAGTTTTGGCTCAATTTTACCATACTATTACAGCCACACTGGTTCATTTGTATGTGTATAATGGTGTGTTGTGTGTGTGTTTGTCTGTGAATGTGTGTAAGTGAGTGTGTGTTTGAGTGGGTGTTTCTATTTTGTACTCTTCGTAATTTAGAGTGTAACCTCTTTCTTGCAGTTAATTTTTCACTGCTTTGTGGCTGAATTTTTGCTTTTATTTCACACATTTGCATAAACTTGCTCTGTCTTATAGTCAGTCGTGCTGGTTCATATATATGTGTGTGTGTGGGGAGGGGGTTGGGTGCGTCTATTTTGCACTCTTGGCATTTTAGAGTGTCCCCCCTTCAGTGCTGTGCACTTTGTTTCTGCACAGTGTCTGATTTGTAGTTTGTACCAACAAAAGATTCTCTGAGTTGTTGTATTTTTTCGTATTTCCCATTCGTTTCCTATGTCGGTCATTTTTGAACAAAAAGAAGGTAAGTGTGACTTTTTTTTACGACCCCTTAACATGTCCGAATCATGTCCTTGATTTTTTTGTGTTCATATTGGTAATGCGACAAAAGTCACCAAGTGTCATCTCATTCCAACAAAGCTACGATTTTTAACCATTCAAAATATACATTTTTTCGGTCAGAAATGACCGAAGAAGGCCAGAGGGTTAATGGGATAACGAAAGCTGCGACCGCAGTAGTGGACTTTGTTACAAATGATGTCTTTAGTGGAGTAATAGTCTTCTTTGTGAACATAGGCTGGTATGCTCTTCATTGTGGTGAGGGGTGTGTGCAATTCTCTAGGTCACAGGTGGTGCTCAAAGTCAAGCAAACCAACCAATGAGCTCGAGGTCCTTGAGAAACTGTTAGATTTCCAAAGTCGGGGGCAGAGACGAATTGTAAGAAAAAGGAAGTATATCTAAAGTGCCTTTGTTGTAGAACTCCACCTCATCTATAAGTTAAAAGAGAATGGGAGGAGTGAAAGAAAAAGATATATGTAAATTGCCTAAATTTTCGTCACCCACAAACCGACTTTTACTCTTAGGAGAACATCTCGGGGGGGCTTCTAAATTGAGAAACTTTTTGACTAACAGCCAAAGCTGATTTTAATTGTTCCTGCTCAAAGACCAACAGAGATCCAAATTGACAAAAGTTAGAATGGCATCCAACGGAAATTTTAACTCCAGATCTTAATTTTAATCTCCAGAATGTTGCAGGAACATCTGGTAGTTTCCCTAGTTTCCCTATATATAATTCCATGGTTTATAAAACAATGTGTGGTAGGATGAACCGATATCAGACAGCAACCTGGTAGCAAAAGGATTCGCTGTGTCCTACAAGTGATTGAGCTTTTTTATGATGAATTTATGATGTCTGGAATGGTAGTGAATTGGTTGAGACAAAAGTGATCGAACCAACAGGACTTTTTGGTCTCGCGATTATTTCATCCTCATCTTTGTTGTACAGGCGGCTTCAATAGTGATCCAGCGGAACCTCTAGTTGTCTGGAATGACCCTAGGACAGTTCCTAACAGTGGCAGCCGCCTCTGTGGGGAACATCGAACAGGTCTGATTCTCCCTTGGAATCCTGGACAGCTGTTTGAGAAAAGATGACGATGATAATTGTCTCTACCATGACATTGCTAGAAATCCAGATCCAGACATTCTGGGGGGGATGAAAAACTATAATGAAGTCACTTTGCTGGGGAAGACGAGAAACACTTTCTACTCATCTGTCCTTAATATCACAGTGTAAGAGAAACATTTCTCTCCATACTTGGAACACTGATTCCATCATTCATTGAACTGAGTGATACTGAGAAAATGCCCTTCATACTTGATGATAACACAGCTACACTAGCTGCAAATATGTGTTAGCCATTCACAACATTAGAGATGGACAGCTCTCTAGACTGACCTGCTTTATTTATTCATTTACTTTGATTGATTTATTTACTATGCTAAATATAACGATGTATACATATGTTTTGTTTGTTTATTTTATTATTTATATATAATATGTTAAAGGGCACCTATTATGCCCCTTTTTACAAGATGTAATATTGTCCCCAGAATGTATTTGTGAAGTTTCAGCACAAAATACCCCACAGTTAATTTATTATAACTAGTGATGCTCCGATTGATCGGCCACCAATCATGATCGGCCGATATTGGCTAAAAATAGCTTGATCTGCGAACCCCAAAAGCGCTGATCAAAAAAGCCGATCACGTGACGTAAATTACTCGTGCGACTTTTTCACACGTGCATGCACGGCGCACAGGTACACAACAGCAGAGCGGAGCTTGTCAGTGGCAACATGAGTTCTCCCGTCTGGAAGTTTTTCAAAGTGTCCGATAAAGACGTAAAGTTAGCCGTTTGCAATGTAGTGCAGTGTAAACGAGGCTTCACATACAGTCGGCTGGTTGAGGGATGGGGATGTTGTTGGCTTCGGCTGGTTTAGTTTCTCATACTCGGCATATTCAGTTGTATGGCGTGTTCTAAGGTGCCTAATCATGTTAGTGGTGTTAAAATGACGTTGCTTGCTTCCACCTCGAGGGATTTCATCACGACATACATTGCAAACGGCTAACTTTACGTCTTTATTTTGTATTTGAGCTGCGCGTCTTGGACGCGGCGTCCGTCAAAAATAGGCGAGGCGCCTATCTTTAGCGAAGCGGCGCGGCTGGTGTAAACACGAGCATTGACTAGAGTGGCCGCGTATCAGCTCCGGTAGCTGCACCGCACACGCGTGCAGTGTAAACGAGGCTTGAGTGATGCATTTAAACGACGTGAACCATACAGCAAGGATAGTACGAAGATATCACGTTCAGAATTATGGAATTCATTTGGTTGGTAACTATCTGCTTGGCCTCCTTGTTTCTTTGCTTTGTTATTTAGGAAGGATGGCATTGGCATACAGTAGCTTACATTATTTTATTTTTTGGATCTGATATAGTTGGTTCCTCAACTATATCAGATCCAAAACTAAGTTTTTTTTCTCAATACAGTTAATTTAGAGTTAGTTTCTTTTCTACAAATGGTGCAAACTCTGCTATATTGTAGATAAAAGATTCCCATTCCCCTGCCATTCTGTGATCGGCAATCGGCAGATCATGATCTTGGTGATCGGTAATCGGCCCCAAAAATGCTGATCGGAGCATCTCTAATTATAACCATTTGAAAATGTCATTTTTGGGGCCTGTTTTAAAAAGAGCTGTTTTGGTGTGTACCACCTTAAATATAAATGAGCTGCATATCCCCGCCCTGCCTTTGGATGAGGGCGTAACTTGCATACCTATGGCAATAAACAGTCGGTAGAAGCAGAATGGCTGAGAATGAGAGACCTGCTGTTTTGTATGGCATTCAGCCGTACATGTTTGAACCGGAATCAGACCCAGATGATGAAGAGACTCCGGCAGAAGAAACACAATTGAGAATGGAGCAGGATGTCTCTGAATGGTTATTTGATACATTTATGTACTTATCTTAATTTTAATTTTAATTGCGTCCCCTTTGCAATTATGGATGTGCAACACACACACACACACACACACACACACACACACACACACACACACACACACACACAGTGATAACGTTCGCGCAATTTTTTGAAACTACAAACACAAATACTGTGATAACGTTTGCTAAGTACGTTAGATACACACTATACAAACAAGGTTTAAATTATATACACAGACATTCTACGACGACGACAACAACTTTAGACGCATTTGTTATTGAATTGGCTGACATCGACTGAAATGACTATTTGCTCAAAAAACATTAAATACACTTACTTCTTCTGGAGGTGACGTTGGATCGCGAACAGTAGGCAACGATCCACACTTGAGGATTAACTTTGAAGCAAGACCTGCTTTGAATTGACCCTCGTTCTCAAAACAGTCAGTCAAAAAATGATTCGCGCAAACATAAACTTATTTTGGAATTTTGAGTGGCGCCTTTCCTTCGTAAATAAAATCTATCCACTGCGTTTTCAGTGGCTCTGATGTCGGAAGTAAGTGAAAACTACTATGTTCATTATTACATCCCACAACAGAACACTTATGTTTCTTAGGAGACATTACCGGCTGTCGTTGAAACAATGGAGGATGGTTGACAGATCACCGACGGCGGGGTCTATGCCAAAACCAGATTGTCAATCAAACCACATGGGTGGGGCTTAACGCAATTCTACGTCACAGTGAGAGCAATCTTAGAACAGGGCATTCTGAGACAGTGCTTATGAATTATTGAGATTGTAAAAAAAACACTGGGTGGATTTTTCTCATTCTAGGGTGGTTTTGCTCACACACTGCCAACACACATTTATGGTCAAACACCATGTAAAAGTGAATTTTGCATAATAGGTGCCCTTTAATGCTTTGGCAACACTGTGATTCACAGTCATGCTAATAAAGTTCAGTTGAAATTAGAGAGAGAGAGAGAGAGAGAGAGAGAGAGAGAGAGAGAGAGAGAGAGAGAGAGAGAGAGAGAGAGCGAGAGAGAGCGAGAGCGAGAGAGAGCGAGAGAGAGAGAGAGCGAGAGAGAGAGAGAGCGAGAGAGAGAGAGAGCGAGAGCGAGAGAGAGAGAGAGATATTTGATTTTTAGAAAAACTTTACTTAAATACTTATCCAAAAATCACATTCTATTTCATCTTAAACTATCACCAAATATTAAAGAACTGTTTTCAATTTTACAGAGTACTTCTCCACAAGTCCAAATCACTTCAAAATGCAATAGATTTTTCATACATAAATAAAAAGCAAAATCATGTCTAATTCTTGTTTTTACAAGTCCTTTAAAAGCATTCACTACATTACATTCAGTTCCACGCTCAACTTTCTGTTTTCTACTTAAATAAATAGATATTTTTGCTTTTCCTATAATAAAATTCAACAAACGACCCTTTTTTTTAAAAAATTTGCTTTAAAAACCTTGAAACCGTAAATAAATACAGGTATATTGAACATTTCATTAAAATCATAAAAAAAAAAAAATCACTTTCAACAATTCAAATAGAGATTGCAACCTTTCACAGTATATATAACAATGAAAAATAGTTTCTCTCTGCCCACAAAAAACACAACTATCTTTTACTTGTGGATTCAAGATAGAAATGAAGGCATTCACTGCAACAATGCCATGCAAGATATTTCATTGCAAATCTCCAATAAATTTCGTCAATGTTGGCTTGTATAACATACCCCACATTGGTTTAAAATCGGAATCAATATTTAATTGACTACGCCATGGATTATCAGAACGATGTACCAACTTGTCTTTGTTCATCACCTTTACACACATTTTATATAAACATTTTCCTCCAATAAATTAAAAATTTCTGTCCCTCAAATTTTTTAACACTATTAAAGGACAGTTAATATCCACATCTGGCAAATCCGGAGAAATAATCATTTCAGGAAAATTGTCCTCAGCATTTGATCTTTTCCGTGATGTTGAATAATCATATAAAAGCATCCACTCTTCTTCACATAAAGAGCTTCGACATTTTTCCAACATCTGTCCAACTATTCGTTCAGAGTGAATTCCAAGTCTTTGAGTCAGTGCAACAATATTACTTAGATTCCACCCAGCCACTTCAATTAGATCCTTCAATGTTATAATCTGTGCATTCTTCATTTTTTGTTCAATCCATGATGGTATCTCGCCAGATACATTCAGACGAGATCCATTAATCAATGGTTCTAACAACAACCAATATAGGGATTTTACATCAGTAGACCTTGTTATTTTCATCAAACACCATGATTTTCGAACACCTTCATAAAAAAAGGCATTTATTTCCAATCTATTTTCTTACAATTTATCCAAAATAATTCTTTACTTAATCCAAGCTTCCCAACACCACTTAACAGTTTAAATGCTACATTTGTCCAAGGCAGCTTTTGATACAATATTTTTTTTACAAACTGCAATCTAAAAGCTGCATTCGTACTTTCAAGATGTATTAAACCTTGTCCTCCCTCCTCTAAGGGTAGATACAACACACTTTTAGGAATCCAGTGTAATTTATTCCAAAAAAAATGAACAAGGGAAGTTTGAATCTTTTCTAACAGGCCCGCTGGAGGTTCTAATACTGCTAAACGGTGCCATAACATGGATGCTACTAAATTATTAATTACAAGGACTTTCCCCCTAAATGACATTTTGGTTAACAGCCAATTCCACCTTGCCAATCTTCCTTGTACTTTTTCTAAAACATTTTCCCAATTCTTTTCCATTGTTATAACATCACCTAAAAACACCCCTAAATATTTAAAACCTCCTTTTGTCCAGAACATTCCACAAGGTAAAGTTGGTTTTTCAGCTTGCCAATTACCCACTAACAGGGCTGAACTTTTTGACCAATTAACCTTCGAAAACGAAATTCTACCAAAGTCTTCAACGATTTTTGTTAGTCTATTGACATCTTCTTGGTCATTAATTAATACCATTACATCATCAGCATATTCTGACAACTTTACAGATGTATATACACTATCATATTTGAAACCACACATACTCTCCCTTATTTGATTTAAAAGAGGTTCCAAAGCAATAGAATATAACATTCCAGACATTTAACATCCCTGTCTTATTCCTCTTCCAACTTTAAACGGAGCACTCTAGCCACCGTTGATCTTCAATATGCTTCCAATGTTTTCATAAAGGACTTTTATCATATTTATAAAACCAGGAGGAAAACCAAAAGCTTCAAAAGTATCCCATAAATAACAATGTTCTACCCAGTCAAAGGCTTTTTCCTGGTCTAATGAAATAAGACCACATTTAAAGCCAAAAATCCTTGAAACCTCTAAAACATCTGATTAATGAAATATTGTCAACAATTGACCTGTTGGGTATACAGTATGACTGATCCATATGTATTATCAATTCCATCACTTCTTTTAATCGATTGGCCAAAGTTTTAGACAAGATTTTATAATCAGCACATAATAATGACACTGGTCTCCAATTTTTGATTTCCTTTAAATCACCTTTTTTTTGGGAGCAGGGTTAAAACTGCCCTTCTACAGCTCTGTGGCAGCTGTCCTCCATTCAAGCTATTATTCAGAACTTCAAGCAAATCATCTCCCAAAAAAATCCCAATAGGCCTTATAAAAATCAACAGGAAGACCATCAATTCCTGGTGCTTTCCCATTTTTTAAACTTTGTAAAGAAGCATACAACTCCTTTGACAATGGTTTCATTAATTCTTCATAAAATTCTTCAGGCACCTGAGAAAGATCTTTATAAAAGTGTTTTGCCATTAGATAATTTTTTTCATGTTCACTTGAATAGAGCTCTTCATAAAAATCAACTGCTCTTGAGTGGAAGGAATCACTTCCGGTTCAACGCTGCTCAACGCTGCTGCCTGCTGTCTGACCTACGCTCGGAGCTTCGTGGAGTTTATCCTAAATCCTTCTCTTTATTCCTATTCACATAATATAACTTTCTTATTTTTCACTAGATTACTTAACCTTGTCGATTTAATGGCGGATTTATCCGATGTATGTTATTCTGATCTGTCCTCGCCAGATCGGGAAGCTGTGGAGACGTTGCTGCCCGGCATTCATCGATCCACCACGAGGTACAGCGTCCCGCACATCACCCTTGCCCCAGGCACCGGGAAACGACCGAGACATCCAGCCAGCGAGTCCCGTGTGAGTTGCAGTTTTTCGGACGGCGTTCATCAAACCCACGGTCAGTCATGTCCGACGATTATCATGTGTATTAAATGCAACATGTACAGTTTAGCTCTTTCTGTCAGCAGTGAGACTTACACATGTGATAAATGCAGGGATATTGTCAGGCTGACAGAGAGAATCTCAGAATTAGAGACACGCATCAAAACTTTAATTGAGGATAGTGAGAATGAAAGGGCCTTAGATACTGCTTTGGATGCGACTAGCCTAGTAAACACTGCACATTCGGTTCCGGTTGTAGAAGCCACGCAGCAGGCTAACTGGGTGACTGTGAGGCGGCATAATGGCAAGAACAAACACCACTCTTCCGTTCCGATTAGAACATCAAACAGGTTCTCCCCACTCAGTGACGCACCCACTGAGAATCCTGTTGAAAGTGCCCTAGTTATTGGCGATTCTATTACACGGAACGTGAAAATAGAGACACCAGCCACCATAGTCACATGTTTGCCGGGGGCCAGAGCACCTTAAAAGTGCTGGCTAATGCTAAACGTAAATATTCTAAAATCATTATCCACGTCGCCACAAATGATGTTCGACTTCGCCAGTCGGAGATCACTAAAATTAACATTAAAGAGGTGTGTGAACTCGCAAATTTAATGTCAGCAGAAGTAATTTGTTCTGGCCCTCTTCCTGTTCGTCGGAGTGATGAGATAGTTAGCAGGTTATCATCACTCAATGGCTGGCTGTCTAAGTGGTGTCCGCAGAATAATATAGGTTTCATAGACAATTGGAAAAGCTTTTGGGGCAGACCTGATCTGTTGAAAAGAGATGGTATTCATCCCTCCCGGGATGGTGCTGCTCTTCTATCTAGAAATTTGGCAAATAGTCTTCGAGCTGAAACATGACAAACCAGGGCCCAGATAAGGACGCAGACAAACTGGCTAAACCGACCGTCTTCTAGCCGCCTCACGTCACAGAACTCAAATAATTCACAGCACATAGAAACTCTTTTACCTAGATATTATCATATAGAGACTGCGTCTGTACCTCGAACTAGTAAATACAAAAAACTTCCGAAACCTTTTAAGGGTAAAAATTTAATTGATGTTCAAAAAATGAAAAATCACAGATAAATCAGATAAACAAATGATAAAGCTTGGGTTACTGAATATTAGATCTATTTCTTCAAAAGCACTTATTGTAAATGAAATCATCACAGACAATAAACTAGACTTGCTGTGTTTGACAGAAACCTGGCTAAAACCAGACGATTACATTACTTTAAATGAATCTAGTCCTCAAGGTTATGATTATCGACACAATCCTCGACAGAAAGGCAAAGGGGGAGGTGTTGCTGTAATTTATAGTAATATATTCAGAACAATTCAAAAGAATTTCAAATATAATTCCTTTGAAGTGATGGTGCTTTATGTAACATTATGTAAGTTGACATTTGTGCTGGCTACTGTATACAGGCCACCAGGGCACCATACTGACTTTATCAAAGAATTTGCTGATTTTCTATCAGAGTTAGTACTGGCTGCGGATAAAGTCCTTGTTGTTGGTGATTTTAATATCCATGTAGATAATAATAAAGACGCATTTGGATTGGCATTTGCAGACATTTTAAACTCTATTGGAGTTAGACAACACGTGTCAGGACCCACTCATTGTCGTAATCATACCCTAGATCTAATACTGTCGCATGGAATTGATATTGATGCTGTTGAAATTCTACAGCAGAGCGATGATATATCAGATCATTATTTAGTCTCGTGTATAATACAATTAGCCAAGGCTACAAAACCACCACCCAGCCATAAATATTGTAGAACCATCACGTCTACCACTAAAGATTGCTTTATAAATAATCTCCCCGAGCAGTTTCATCGCCTTAGTATACCTGACAACTTAGAAGAACTCGATGCTGCAACAAACTATTGGCTCTCTCTTCTCCAGCACATTAGATGCAGTCGCTCCTTTACGTCTAAAGAAGATTAAGGAAACTAATCCAACGCTGTGGTATGATGAGCACACTCGGGCTCTAAAACGAGCTGTTAGAAAAGCTGAACGTAGTTGGAAGAAAACAAAACTAGAAGTTTTTCGCCTTTCGTGGAAAGAAAAAATGATTGAGTACAGAACGGCTATAAGAAATGCTAGATCTACTTATTTTTCAAATCTCTTAATAGAAAACAAACATAATCCTAGGTATTTATTTGACACTGTGGCTAAATTAACTAGAAACAGAGATTCAACTGCTGACGTTTCCATAGAGCACAGCAGTAATGACTTTATGAACTTCTTTACTTGCAAGATTGATAATATTAGAGAGAAAATTATAAACATGCAACCGTCTACAGTTTCGCTTCAGACAGTGCACTGTAGTGTCCCTGAGGTAAAACTAGAATCATTCGCCGCTATAGGAGAGGAAGAATTATCTAAACTTATCAAATCATCAAAATCAACGACATGTATGCTAGACCCAATGCCGACTAAACTACTGAAAGAATTGCTTCCAGAGGTCGTAGGTCCACTTCTTGATATAATTAATTCATCCTTAACACTAGGATACGTGCCAAAAACCTTTAAGCAGGCTATTATTAAACCTCTTATTAAAAAACCTCAACTAGATCCGAGAGATTTAGTAAATTACAGGCCAATATCGAATCTACCTTTTCTGTCAAAGATACTAGAAAAGGCAGTTTCAACACAACTGTGCTCCTTTTTAGAAAGAAATGGAATCTGTGAGGATTTCCAGTCAGGATTTAGACCATACCATAGTACTGAGACTGCTCTCGTTAGAGTTACAAACGATCTACTCTTATCATCCGATCGTGGCTGTATTTCTCTATTAGTGTTATTAGATCTCAGTGCTGCTTTTGAAACTATCGATCATACCATTCTTTTAAAAAGACTTGAAAACTATATTGGCATTAGTGGAATTGCTTTGGCATGGTTCAAATCGTACCTATCTGACCGTTATCAGTCTGTAGTAGTTAATGAAGAGATGTCGTATCGATCACAGGTTCAATATGGAGTACCACAAGGCTCAGTACTAGGACCGTTGCTTTTCACTCTGTACATGCTGCCCTTAGGAGAGATAATTAGGAAGCATGGTGTTAGTTTTCACTGCTACGCTGACGATACTCAGCTCTATATTTCCTCGCACCCTGACGAAACCTACAAATTCACAAAACTAACAGAATGCATAGCTGACATTAAAAAATGGATGACAAGAAATTTCTTATTATTAAATTCAGAAAAAAATGATATCCTAATCTTTGGACCAAAAACTTCCTCACGAAAAAACCTTGAATACTCTCTAACACTTGACGGGTGCTCCATTTAATCTTCGTCCTCAGTTAGGAACCTGGGTGTGCTCTTTGATACCAATCTTTCATTTGAAAGTTATGTTTCTAGTATCTGTAAAACCGCCTTCTTCCATCTAAAAAAATATATCTAAATTACGACATATGCTCTCAATGACAAATGCAGAACAGTTGGTTCATGCATTCATGACCTCAAGACTAGATTATTGTAACGCTCTACTGGGTGGTTGTTCTGCTCGGCTTTTAAACAGACTACAGTTGGTCCAAAATGCGGCAGCTAGAGTTCTTACTAGAACCAGAAAGTATGACCATATTAGCCCAGTTCTGTCAACATTACATTGGCTCCCTATTAAACATCGTATAGATTTTAAAATCTTGCTACTTACTTATAAAGCTCTAAATGGTTTAGCTCCCCAGTACCTAAGTGAGCTCTTAATGCATTATAGTCCTTCACGTTTATTGCGATCTCAGAATTCAGGCCAGTTGATAATACCCAGAATATCAAAATCAACTGAAGGCGGCAGATCCTTTTCCTATTTAGCACCTAAACTCTGGAACAATCTTCCTAGCATTGTTCGGGAAGCAGACACACTCTGTCAGTTTAAATCTAGACTAAAAACACATCTCTTTGCTCTTGCATACACATAACACATTATCAATACATTAACATTTTTTCAAATCCGTTAAAGGATTGTTAAAGGTCGGCCGGAACCGAGAACATTTCCTATAACCCTAGATATACCTGTACATCAGAATAAGAATGGCATCTACGCTAATATCTGTCTCTCTGCTTATCCTGAGGTTTGCCGGGTGCTGGATCCAGGCCGTATCCAGATCAGATGGAGAACCTGTGTCTGGACCTGACTACAACGTAGCCCAGGAGACAATGGGCCTACAGATCCAGTTCTGGCTGCATCTATCGTTCAGATTTTTAATCCCCGTATCCGCTTACATATATTTATATATAATCTATTTTTAATCTCTATAATAAAAATGTATAATTCAGATTTTGATCTCCATATCCATTTACATATATTATATATATCTTCCAAGGGGTTTTTTCCCTCCTAGGACTTTTTTCCCAGTGCTAGCACGCTGGGTTTTTCTCCTAGGGGGTTTTTTCCACCCCTGGGAGTCAGCCGACATTGGCTTAATGTAGCGCCATCTTGTATATGTTACATATTACCACGCTTGTTTGTACAGCTTATTTTTAACCACTTCCCTTTTTTCTGTGCTTCTAATATGTAAAGCTGCTTTGAAACAATTACCAATTGTAAAAGCGCTATATAAATAAAAAATTTGACTTCTCCGTATGTCAGACATTTTAGTGATTTCTTTCCCATCATTGGATTTTAAACAATGAATTAACCGGCTTTGGCCATTTTTCCTTTCCAGGCCAAAAAAATAAATAAAAAAATATCTAGACGGGGCATCCATTTCAGATGCATTCTGAAATCTTGATCTCATCAAAGCCCCTTGCGCTCTGACTCCTAATAGATCAGTTAAAACTATTTTTTTCGTTTTCAAAGATATAAAATAATCTTGATCTCCTGTGGCCCCACATAAATTCTGAAGCTCCACAATATCATCTTCTAATTTTTTTATATATCCAACAATGTCCTTTGTTACATTGAAAGCATATTGATTACAAAACTGTTCTATTTGAAGTTTTCCAGTATCCTACCATTGTTGCAATGAAATAAAATTCTCTTTTTGCAATTTCCATTTTTCCCAAAAAAATCTAAAACAATTTCTAAAATGAAAATCTTCAACAAAAGCACAATTAAAATGCCAATATGCACTTTTATTTCTTATAGAATTAATAAAAACAGAAGTAATCACCATAGAATGATCTGAAAAACCTACTGGACATATGTGACAACTTTTAAAACATTGAGATTGAAATTTATAACAATAAAATCTATCTAATCTTTCCAAAGCAATATGATTTTCTCTTACATGTGTCCATGTATACTGTCTTATATTGCTATTCAAATTCCTCCAAATATCACAGAGTTCATTTGATACAATTAATTGTGACAATCTTCGTCTTGAAGCACAATGAGGCTCGAGATGATTCCTATCAATATCATTGACAGTACAATTAAAGTCTCCACCAATTATTAAATAATGATCTTCACATTGCTGAACTGTATTAGCAAGTGTATCTAAAAAAAAAAAAATCATTCTTGCATATGCCTTAACTTGAGCATAAACATTAATCAATACTAGTGTTATCTTCTCATATTTTGCTGTAACTTTTAAATAACCTTCCTTCTATTACTTGTTCTATCTTATATGAATCCGGCAAAAAAATCCTTGAAAATAGAATGCCAACTCCTGCACTAAAAACACTTATGACTAAAACAAATCTGACCATCCCATTCTTTTTGCCACTCTACAACGTTATCTGGTGTGCTATGGGTTTCTTGTACAAACGCTATATCTATACCTTTTATTTTCAAAACATCATATAATTGTGCTCTTTTAGCAGCATCTCTCATAGGAGAGAGAGCATATCAAAAAGCACAAAACAAGCAAATTTGTATTATTATTCCACCATTTGATTACTTTCATTTTGCCTTATGTTACGTCCCTATGGACGTAGGGATTCATTTTGTTTTGTGAGTTGTGACTTGTGTATCTTTTTGTTTTTTTCCATGTGTTCTGTTTTTTTTTGTTTTTCTCTATGCTGCTCTTGCTCCTCCTACTGTTTGCTTGACAGGCTCATGAGTGCCACCTGAATCCTGTTGTAGCTCGTTAAGTGGAGTATAAATGAAGCTGAAGACTTCCAGTCCAGGAGAGAGACTTTCCTCTGAGAGATACTACCATCTTCCGGTCCCAGTGTTGTTGGTTTTTATTTATATTGTTTTGCCTGTGGTGTTCAGGTAAAGAGCTGTATGTGAAGTGTTTCAGCTAATGGGTGTATACTTAAAACCTTACAACAATTAAGTGGGCTTCAGTTGACTGGTTTACCTGGGCTTTCTAGTGTTTCAACTAATTTTTCCAATCCTGAGACTTGTGTAAGCTGAACAGCATTGAGCTTTTCGGTTGATTTAAGAGTTATCTGTGAACATCAGTTATCTTATTTTGTTATCTTAATTCTTTTGATATTCTAAGTCTTTTCTTTTAGTTTTGTAGGGAGGTGGATGTCTTTATTTTTATTTAATATTTTCTCCTGTTTATGTAGAAAAGGGAGTTAGGGAATTGTGTTTGTATTCTTATTTTCTTTTCTTTTGGTAGGTAAGTTATCCCTTAACTTTAAGAATCCTTTTGTTTGTTATTTTTGGCCTCTCCCCTCCTGAAGTTTGCTAATTTTCACCATTGGTTTAATAAATTGTTATCTTTGAATCTTGTGTTACTGAGCATTATTGTACCTGCCCTGGGACCTGGAGACGGCAGTTCTCTCATTCTCTCCACGTTTTCTTTTGTTACATGCCTCTTCTTACCCCTAGACTAGAGGGGCTCGTAACACTTAGTTGAGAACTCAATCTTTGTACTATTTTTTTCAACAGATACACATCTGGATTAGACAAACAATTGTCCCCTCTTTCTCTCATCAAAACTCTGGCTGACTCAAACAACATCCGATCAGGAAAATAGTCAGTAACTTCAACATCCCGCTTCCCTTTAGTGGACTGTAAGAACCTTCTCATTTTCTATAAACTATAGCCACTAAAGTCTTTCTTCACATTATTGAAAGCATCAAAAGATTCTTTCTCACTATCCGAACCTGAAACTTCATCAGCGCTGTAAGACTCTCCACAAACCTCAACCTCCTTAATAGCGTCACTATTCTGCATTTTTTTCTTTGATTTGGGCACAACCTCACATTGATTTGTTTTTCTTTTAATTGTTGGAACTTTAAAAATTGTTTCATCATCTCTGAGCTGTTCTCCTTCTAGCTCATTTAAATCCATCTCTTCACTTTCCTGTGTTTCCTTCGTGTTTTCCTCTATTTTCACTTACTTCCTCCCTTTCCATCATTGTTTCTTTCTCACTCTAATTGCTCCGTGTTGTTCTTTTCACTATTTCCTACCTCTACAACCCTTTCCACAGTAGGCCTACTATCATTCTGAGTTTCTTTTTCTGGACATGAACGCATCAAATGTCCTTCCTTGCCGCATCCAAAACACTTCAAGCTTTCAGTTGACGCAAAAAATCACATAGTCAAAACTATCGATCTTAAACTTCAAAACAATATTCAAATCCTCTACCTCACTCTTCAGAACCATATATACTTGTCGCCTGAATGAAACAACATGCTTCAACAATGGCGATTTGCAACCTAAAGGTATCCTTTTTATGGTTGAAACTATCTGACCATGTCTTGAAAGTTCCCTTTCTATAGTTTCATCCTTAACGAAAGGAGGCACATTTGACAACAATACTTTCTTCGCTGGGTTAACAAGAGGAAACACTTTCACAAAACTATCATTCAAGGTTATTCCTTTTTCAACCACCTCATTCACTTTGTCAATTTTGTCTAAAAATAAGACAACAGCACCGTTCATCCTAGATGCAGACCTTATACTATCACATCCAACAATATTCCCAATCGCCAAACTAACCTCTTCCACTGAGCTCTCAGCACCAACCGGCACTTTAATTCCATGTCGCCGAGTTAGCTGTTCAAAACTCGCTCCTCCTGAACTCGCCATGGTTGCATTAAAAAACTGACGAACACTCCCGAACCCCACCCCCCTTCTTACTATCACTCAAGTACCAACACCACAAGATATAGCAACAATACACACATAAGAAAAAAGAATAGAAAAACAGACTAAGTAGTTGAAGAAAAAACTTCATCCACGCTCTGATTCACTCTCCACACTCACTCCACAGACGCCACGCATGCGCAAACACGAAAAGAGAGAGAGAGAGAGAAAAAAAAAAATCATTAATCAAATTATAATATGAAAATTCAATTATCCTCCCTTTTACCATACATTTCACCATTATTTATGCATCCATTGAACCAAGTTCCAACTGCTTATTTTTCCTTGTTTTCCACACTGCAAGCTTTGCTGTACCAATCAAATAATTTAATAAACACTTTTCCTCTATCTACCACTTTATATTTAAGTCCCCCAATAAAAACTTTGTGGGAAAAATCTTCACCAAAACCCTGAAACCAAGCATCAAGCAACCTAAAAAGACCTCAGAGTCTCAAACATCTTAAGAACAAATGTTCTACAGTTTCTTCATTACTACAAAACCTACACTCCCCCCCCAACTGCTGGATTCAGGTGTGCTACATGTCTGTTTGTAGCTATCACCCTGTGAATAACCCTCCACTGAAGATCAGCTGTCCGCTTCTCAATGGGAGGTTTATACAGGGCTCTCCACCTATCCCTCACTAGGAAGTCTGGCTCCATTGTCTCTGTCCATTTTGAAAAACTCTGCGTGCTGAGTGAGTTCATGTGAATAACTTTCACCGTAATATAATACAATGCTTTTTTTGACGCAATGTCCAGCTCTTCCAGCTGTGGAGTCTTGAAAGACAATATAGATCCATCACGTTCTTCTTGTTCTCCACTGACAGCAGGAATTATTTTTAACTTTGGAAAGACTCCTTTCAGCTGTTGTGCGTTTCCTCCAGCAACAAGATTTCTGTAACTGCTTGGCAAAACTGCAAATATCTCCTCTCTCAATTTTGAAGAAATTTTTGATGAGCACAAACCAGACAGTTCTTTAAAAGTATCCACTGAATTCCATCCACCATTATCCAGTAAATGTCCCAGTTTAGTGACTCCATTCCTTACGAGAGTTCTCAGAATGTTTACCGATGACAAAAATCTGGCCTGAATCAATGGATTATGAAACAAAGGTTCCTCATTAACCCAGTCTCCAAGTTCATTCAAATTTCTCTCCACTTTCAAGACTTTACTCCAAGCTTGTAACATTGACTTGTAAAAGAAAGTGAGATTGTCCAGCCTTAACTCATCCATTTTCAATAAAAACAAATGTTTATCTAGTCCAAGACCTTCAATCTTCTGCAGGAATACACATGCAGTCTGTGTCCATGCTAAATCTTCTTGATAGAGCAATTTCTGTACCGCTTGCAGTCTGAAAGCAACAACTCGGCTCTTTACATCCACCAGACCTTGACTTCCTTCGTGGACTGGTAAGTAAAGTACAGCAGCCCGAGTCCAGTGTTCACCACTCCAGAAAAAAAGTCTACAATTTTCCTCTGTATATTACAGATCAGTTCATTTGGTGGTTCCAGAACAATAACTTTATGCCACAACGTGGAGGCTGCCAGATTATTTGCCACTAAAACTCTCCCTCTGTAGGATAATTGTGGTAATAGCCATTTCCACTTAGACAATGGAGCAACTACCTTCTCCAGTACTCCCTCCCAAATTCTTCTTTTTAAAACTTTCCTTACCCAAAAAAAAAAAAAAAAAAAAAACACCTAACACTTTTATACCCTCCCTCCCCCAAATCAATCCTCCTGGAAGTTTTGGACGTCTGGTGTCTCTCCACCTGCCAATGATAAACCCCTCACTTTTCTCCCAGTTAACTTTAGATGAGGAAGCCATCTCATATTGCCTAATGCTTGTTTCCAAAGCAGTTACATCATTTTGTCCTGAAATACAAACGGTTATATCGTCAGCATAAGCAGACATATACACTTTAAAAGTTTCCTTTACCCCTGCAATTGAAAATCCACACAAATTTCTCCTTAACTTACACAACAAAGGTTCAATTACAAGGCTATATAGTTGTCCAGAGAGAGGACAACCCTGTCTAATACCTCTTGTGACTGTCACTGGGGCACTTATTCCTCCACCAACCTTAATCAGCACTGATACATCAGAATATAACAATTTTATATATGAAATAAATTGATCAACGATTCCAAAACTTTTTAACACCTTAAAAAGATAATCATGGTCCACACTATCGAATGCTTTTTCTTGATCTTTTGACAGGACACCCAAATTAGAATCATTTATGCAACCATCATCAATCACATCTCTTAAAAAAAAACAAATTGTCCATTATTGATCGCTTTGGTATACAATATGTTTGATCTTTATGAATCAACATATTTAAACAATTTTTGAGCCTATTTGCTATAGATTTTGATAATATTTTGTAATCCAAACATAATAAAGACACTGGTCTCCAATTTTTTAAAAATCCTAAATCTCCTTTTTTTGGTAACAGCGAAATTACAGCCCTTCTACAACTAACAGAAAGTTCTTTATTTTTAAAACATTCAAGTACAACTTCATAAAAATATTCCCCTAATATTTCCCAAAAATGTTTATAAAACTCAGCTGTTAATCCACCTATACCTGGAGAACGACCCATAGACATGTTAATTCTCCATAAGTAATTATATTGTCCAAAGCTTTTCTTTTCCCTTGCTCCAACTGTGGTAGATCTTTAAGTAAGTCATTTGCACTATCAGGATCACATTTGTCAGCACTATACAACATAGAAAAAAAAAAAAGAAAAAAAAATCCACTGCCAACTTCCTCATTTCACCCGGATTTGTTGTTATATTTCCATTTGGACAACGAAGATGATGCATCGGTTTATATTGAACAGTCTTTTTTTCCAGGTTAAAGAAATATGTAGTTGGGGCATCCATATCCCCCTCCACAGCCCCTTTCACATGTTCTTGTAACAAAAGTCCAAGTTATTTCCTTTTCTTGTTTAAAATTGTCCCATTGTTCTGTACTCCTCTGTTATTTATCAAGTCCTCTTTCAAACACCCAATTTCATTTTGCAAACTTTGTATAGTTTTTTTCACATTCGTAAAAGTATAAGCAGAAACATTTTGACAAAACTCTTTAATCTGTACCTTACCCACATCCCACCATTGACT
>NC_090229.1:1937230-2057230 GCF_024489055.1 Chanodichthys erythropterus
GCCGCACAGCACAGCACAGCACAGCACAGCACAGCACAGCACAGCACAGCACAGCACAGCACAGCACAGCACAGCACAGCACAGCACAGCACAGCACAGCACAGCACAGCACAGCACAGCACAGCACAGCACAGCACAGCACAGCACAGCACAGCACAGCACAGCACAGCACAGCACAGCACAGCACAGCACAGCACAGCACAGCACAGCACAGCACAGCACAGCACAGCACAGCACAGCACAGCACAGCACAGCACAGCACAGCACAGCACAGCACAGCACAGCACAGCACAGCACAGCACAGCACAGCACAGCACAGCACAGCACAGCACAGCACAGCACAGCACAGCACAGCACAGCACAGCACAGCACAGCACAGCACAGCACAGCACAGCACAGCACAGCACAGCACAGCACAGCACAGCACAGCACAGCACAGCCTGGCCTGGCCTGGCACAGCACAGCACAGCACAGCACAGCACAGCACAGCACAGCACAGCACAGCACAGCACAGCACAGCACAGCACAGCACAGCACAGCACAGCACAGCACAGCACAGCACAGCACAGCACAGCACAGCACAGCACAGCACAGCACAGCACAGCACAGCACAGCACAGCACAGCACAGCACAGCACAGCACAGCACAGCACAGCACAGCACAGCACAGCACAGCACAGCACAGCACAGCACAGCACAGCACAGCACAGCACAGCACAGCACAGCACAGCACACAGCACAGCACAGCACAGCACAGCACAGCACAGCACAGCACAGCACAGCACAGCACAGCACAGCACAGCACAGCACAGCACAGCACAGCACAGCACAGCACCTGGCCTGGCCTGGCCTGGCTGGCCTGGCCTGGCCCTGGCCTGGCCTGGCCTGGCCCTGGCCCTGGCCTGGCCTGGCCCTGGCCTGGCCTGGCCTGGCCTGGCCTGGCCTGGCCTGGCCCTGGCCTGGCCTGGCCTGGCCTGGCCTGGCCTGGCCTGGCCTGGCCTGGCCCTGGCCTGGCCTGGCCTGGCCTGGCCTGGCCTGGCCTGGCCCTGGCCCTGGCCTGGCCTGGCCTGGCCTGGCCTGGCCTGGCCTGGCCTGGCCTGGCCTGGCCTGGCCTGGCCCTGGCCTGGCCTGGCCTGGCCCTGGCCTGGCCCTGGCCTGGCCTGGCCTGGCCTGGCCTGGCCTGGCCTGGCCTGGCCTGGCCTGGCCTGGCCTGGCCCTGGCCTGGCTGGCCTGGCCTGGCCTGGCCTGGCCTGGCCTGGCCTGGCCTGGCCTGGCCTGGCCTGGCCTGGCCTGGCCTGGCCCTGGCCTGGCCTGGCCTGGCCTGGCCTGGCCTGGCCCTGGCCTGGCCTGGCCTGGCCTGGCCTGGCCCTGGCCTGGCCTGGCCTGGCCTGGCCTGGCCTGGCCTGGCCTGGCCTGGCCTGGCCTGGCCTGGCCTGGCCCTGGCCTGGGCCCTGGCCTGGCCTGGCCTGGCCCTGGCCTGGCCCTGGCCTGGCCTGGCCTGGCCTGGCCTGGCCTGGCCTGGCCTGGCCTGGCCTGGCCCTGGCCTGGCCTGGCCCTGGCCTGGCCTGGCCTGGCCCTGGCCTGGCCTGGCCCTGGCCTGGCCTGGCCTGGCCTGGCCCTGGCCTGGCCTGGCCTGGCCTGGCCTGGCCCTGGCCCTGGCCCTGGCCCTTGGCCTGGCCCTGGCCTGGCCTGGCCTGGCCTGGCCTGGCCCTGGCCTGGCCTGGCCTGGCCCTGGCCTGGCCTGGCCTGGCCCTGGCCTGGCCCTGGCCTGGCCCTGGCCTGGCCTGGCCTGGCCCTGGCCTGGCCCTGGCCCTGGCCTGGCCCTGGCCTGGCCTGGCCTGGGCCTGGGCCTGGCCCTGGCCTGGCCTGGCCTGGCCTGGCCTGGCCTGGCCTGGCCTGGCCTGGCCTGGCTGGCCTGGCCTGGCCCTGGCCCTGGCCTGGCCTGGCCCTGGCCTGGCCAGGCCCTGGCCTGGCCTGGCCTGGCCTGGCCTGGCCTGGCCTGGCCCTGGCCTGGCCCTGGCCTGGCCTGGCCTGGCCTGGCCTGGCACAGCCCTGGCCTGGCCTGGCCTGGCCTGGCCTGGCCTGGCCCTGGCCCTGGCCTGGCCCTGGCCTGGCTGGCCTGGCCTGGCCTGGCACCTGCACAGCCTGGCCTGAGCCTGGCCAGGCCTGCTGGCCCTGGCCCTGGCACTGGCACTGGCCTGGCCTGGCCTGGCCTGGCCTGGCCTGGCCTGGCCTGGCCTGGCCTGGCCCTGGCCTGGCCTGGCCTGGCCTGGCCTGGCCCTGGCCTGGCCTGGCCTGGCCTGGCCCTGGCCTGGCCTGGCCTGGCCTGGCCCTGGCCCTGGCCTGGCCTGGCCCTGGCCTGGCCTGGCCTGGCCTGGCCTGGCCTGGCCTGGCCTGCTGGCCTGGCCCTGGCCTGCTGGCCTGGCCTGAGCCTGGCCTGGCCTGGCCTGGCCTGGCCTGGCCTGGCCTGGCCTGGCCTGGCCCTGGCCTGGCCTGGCCTGGCCTGGCCTGGCCTGGCCTGGCCTGGCCTGGCCTGGCCTGGCCCTGGCCTGGCCTGGCCTGGCCTGGCCTGGCCCTGGCCTGGCCTGGCCTGGCCTGGCCTGGCCCTGGCCTGGCCTGGCCCTGGCCCTGGCCTGGCCTGGCCTGGCCTGGCCTGGCCTGGCCCTGGCCTGGCCTGGCCCTGGCCTGGCCTGGCCTGGCCTGGCCTGGCCTGGCCTGGCCTGGCCTGGCCTGGCCTGGCCTGGCCTGGCCTGGCCTGGCCTGGCCTGGCCTGGCCTGGCCTGGCCTGGCCTGGCCTGGCCTGGCCTGGCCTGGCTGGCCTGGCCTGGCCTGGCCTGGCCTGGCCTGGCCTGGCCTGGCCTGGCCTGGCCCTGGCCTGGCCTGGCCTGGCCTGGCCTGGCCTGGCCTGGCCTGGCCTGGCCTGGCCTGGCCTGGCCTGGCCTGGCCTGGCCTGGCCTGGCCTGGCCCTGGCCTGGCCTGGCCTGGCCTGGCCTGGCCTGGCCTGGCCTGGCCTGGCCTGGCCTGGCCTGGCCTGGCCTGGCCTGGCCTGGCCTGGCCTGGCCTGGCCTGGCCTGGCCTGGCCTGGCCTGGCCTGGCCTGGCCTGGCCTGGCCTGGCCTGGCCTGGCCTGGCCTGGCCTGGCCTGGCCTGGCCCTGGCCTGGCCTGGCCTGGCCTGGCCCTGGCCTGGCCTGGCCTGGCCTGGCCTGGCCTGGCCTGGCCTGGCCTGGCCTGGCCTGGCCTGGCCTGGCCTGGCCTGGCCTGGCCTGGCCTGGCCCTGGCCTGGCCTGGCCTGGCCTGGCCTGGCCTGGCCTGGCCTGGCCTGGCCCTGGCCTGGCCTGGCCTGGCCTGGCCTGGCCTGGCCTGGCCTGGCCTGGCCTGGCCTGGCCTGGCCTGGCCTGGCCTGGCCTGGCCTGGCCCTGGCCTGGCCTGGCCTGGCCTGGCCTGGCCTGGCCTGGCCTGGCCTGGCCTGGCCTGGCCCTGGCCTGGCCTGGCCTGGCCTGGCCTGGCCCTGGCCTGGCCTGGCCTGGCCTGGCCTGGCCTGGCCTGGCCTGGCCCTGGCCTGGCCTGGCCTGGCCCTGGCCTGGCCTGGCCTGGCCTGGCCTGGCCCTGGCCCTGGCCTGGCCTGGCCTGGCCTGGCCTGGCCTGGCCCTGGCCTGGCCTGGCCTGGCCTGGCCTGGCCTGGCCTGGCCTGGCCTGGCCCTGGCCTGGCCTGGCCTGGCCTGGCCTGGCCTGGCCTGGCCTGGCCTGGCCTGGCCTGGCCTGGCCTGGCCTGGCCTGGCCTGGCCTGGCCTGGCCTGGCCTGGCCTGGCCTGGCCTGGCCTGGCCTGGCCTGGCCTGGCCTGGCCTGGCCTGGCCTGGCCTGGCCTGGCCCTGGCCTGGCCTGGCCTGGCCTGGCCTGGCCTGGCCTGGCCTGGCCTGGCCTGGCCTGGCCTGGCCTGGCCTGGCCTGGCCTGGCCTGGCCTGGCCTGGCCTGGCCTGGCCTGGCCTGGCCTGGCCTGGCCTGGCCTGGCCTGGCCTGGCCTGGCCTGGCCTGGCCTGGCCTGGCCTGGCCTGGCCTGGCCTGGCCCTGGCCTGGCCTGGCCTGGCCTGGCCTGGCCTGGCCTGGCCTGGCCTGGCCTGGCCTGGCCTGGCCTGGCCTGGCCTGGCCTGGCCTGGCCTGGCCTGGCCTGGCCTGGCCTGGCCTGGCCTGGCCTGGCCTGGCCTGGCCTGGCCCTGGCCTGGCCTGGCCTGGCCTGGCCTGGCCTGGCCTGGCCTGGCCTGGCCTGGCCTGGCCTGGCCCTGGCCTGGCCTGGCCTGGCCTGGCCTGGCCTGGCCTGGCCTGGCCTGGCCTGGCCTGGCCTGGCCTGGCCTGGCCTGGCCTGGCCTGGCCTGGCCTGGCCTGGCCTGGCCTGGCCTGGCCTGGCCTGGCCTGGCCTGGCCCTGGCCTGGCCTGGCCTGGCCTGGCCTGGCCCTGGCCTGGCCTGGCCTGGCCTGGCCTGGCCTGGCCTGGCCTGGCCTGGCCTGGCCTGGCCTGGCCTGGCCTGGCCTGGCCTGGCCTGGCCTGGCCTGGCCTGGCCTGGCCTGGCCTGGCCTGGCCTGGCCCTGGCCTGGCCTGGCCTGGCCTGGCCTGGCCTGGCCTGGCCTGGCCCTGGCCTGGCCTGGCCTGGCCTGGCCTGGCCTGGCCTGGCCCTGGCCTGGCCCTGGCCTGGCCTGGCCTGGCCTGGCCTGGCCTGGCCTGGCCTGGCCTGGCCTGGCCTGGCCTGGCCTGGCCTGGCCTGGCCTGGCCTGGCCTGGCCTGGCCTGGCCTGGCCTGGCCTGGCCTGGCCCTGGCCTGGCCTGGCCTGGCCTGGCCTGGCCTGGCCTGGCCTGGCCTGGCCTGGCCCTGGCCTGGCCTGGCCTGGCCTGGCCTGGCCCTGGCCTGGCCTGGCCTGGCCTGGCCTGGCCTGGCCTGGCCTGGCCTGGCCTGGCCTGGCCTGGCCTGGCCTGGCCTGGCCTGGCCTGGCCCTGGCCTGGCCTGGCCTGGCCTGGCCTGGCCTGGCCTGGCCTGGCCTGGCCTGGCCTGGCCTGGCCTGGCCTGGCCTGGCCTGGCCCTGGCCTGGCCTGGCCTGGCCTGGCCTGGCCCTGGCCTGGCCTGGCCTGGCCTGGCCTGGCCTGGCCTGGCCTGGCCCTGGCCTGGCCTGGCCTGGCCTGGCCTGGCCTGGCCTGGCCTGGCCTGGCCCTGGCCTGGCCTGGCCTGGCCTGGCCTGGCCTGGCCTGGCCTGGCCTGGCCTGGCCTGGCCTGGCCCTGGCCTGGCCCTGGCCTGGCCTGGCCTGGCCTGGCCTGGCCTGGCCTGGCCTGGCCTGGCCTGGCCTGGCCTGGCCTGGCCTGGCCTGGCCTGGCCTGGCCTGGCCTGGCCTGGCCTGGCCTGGCCTGGCCTGGCCTGGCCTGGCCCTGGCCTGGCCTGGCCTGGCCTGGCCTGGCCTGGCCTGGCCCTGGCCTGGCCTGGCCTGGCCCTGGCCTGGCCTGGCCTGGCCTGGCCTGGCCTGGCCCTGGCCTGGCCTGGCCTGGCCTGGCCTGGCCTGGCCTGGCCTGGCCTGGCCTGGCCTGGCCTGGCCTGGCCTGGCCTGGCCTGGCCTGGCCTGGCCTGGCCTGGCCTGGCCTGGCCTGGCCTGGCCTGGCCTGGCCTGGCCTGGCCTGGCCCTGGCCTGGCCTGGCCTGGCCTGGCCTGGCCTGGCCTGGCCTGGCCTGGCCTGGCCTGGCCTGGCCTGGCCTGGCCTGGCCTGGCCTGGCCTGGCCTGGCCCTGGCCTGGCCTGGCCTGGCCTGGCCTGGCCTGGCCCTGGCCTGGCCTGGCCTGGCCTGGCCTGGCCTGGCCTGGCCTGGCCTGGCCTGGCCTGGCCTGGCCTGGCCTGGCCTGGCCCTGGCCCTGGCCTGGCCTGGCCTGGCCTGGCCTGGCCTGGCCTGGCCTGGCCTGGCCTGGCCTGGCCTGGCCTGGCCTGGCCTGGCCTGGCCTGGCCTGGCCTGGCCTGGCCTGGCCTGGCCTGGCCTGGCCTGGCCTGGCCTGGCCTGGCCTGGCCTGGCCTGGCCTGGCCTGGCCTGGCCTGGCCTGGCCCTGGCCTGGCCTGGCCTGGCCTGGCCTGGCCTGGCCTGGCCTGGCCTGGCCTGGCCTGGCCTGGCCTGGCCTGGCCTGGCCTGGCCTGGCCTGGCCTGGCCTGGCCTGGCCTGGCCTGGCCTGGCCCTGGCCTGGCCTGGCCTGGCCCTGGCCCTGGCCTGGCCTGGCCTGGCCTGGCCTGGCCTGGCCTGGCCTGGCCTGGCCTGGCCTGGCCCTGGCCTGGCCTGGCCTGGCCTGGCCTGGCCTGGCCTGGCCTGGCCTGGCCTGGCCTGGCCTGGCCTGGCCTGGCCTGGCCTGGCCTGGCCTGGCCTGGCCTGGCCTGGCCTGGCCTGGCCTGGCCTGGCCTGGCCTGGCCTGGCCTGGCCTGGCCTGGCCTGGCCTGGCCTGGCCTGGCCTGGCCTGGCCTGGCCTGGCCTGGCCTGGCCTGGCCTGGCCTGGCCTGGCCTGGCCCTGGCCCTGGCCTGGCCTGGCCTGGCCTGGCCTGGCCTGGCCTGGCCTGGCCTGGCCTGGCCTGGCCTGGCCCTGGCCTGGCCTGGCCTGGCCTGGCCTGGCCTGGCCTGGCCCTGGCCTGGCCTGGCCTGGCCTGGCCTGGCCTGGCCTGGCCTGGCCTGGCCCTGGCCTGGCCTGGCCTGGCCTGGCCTGGCCTGGCCTGGCCTGGCCTGGCCTGGCCTGGCCTGGCCTGGCCTGGCCTGGCCTGGCCTGGCCTGGCCTGGCCTGGCCCTGGCCTGGCCTGGCCTGGCCTGGCCTGGCCTGGCCTGGCCTGGCCTGGCCTGGCCTGGCCTGGCCTGGCCTGGCCTGGCCTGGCCTGGCCTGGCCCTGGCCCTGGCCTGGCCTGGCCCTGGCCTGGCCTGGCCTGGCCTGGCCTGGCCTGGCCTGGCCTGGCCCTGGCCTGGCCTGGCCTGGCCTGGCCTGGCCTGGCCTGGCCTGGCCTGGCCTGGCCTGGCCTGGCCTGGCCCTGGCCTGGCCTGGCCTGGCCTGGCCTGGCCTGGCCTGGCCTGGCCTGGCCTGGCCTGGCCTGGCCTGGCCTGGCCTGGCCTGGCCCTGGCCTGGCCTGGCCTGGCCTGGCCTGGCCTGGCCTGGCCCTGGCCTGGCCTGGCCTGGCCTGGCCTGGCCTGGCCTGGCCTGGCCTGGCCTGGCCTGGCCTGGCCTGGCCTGGCCCTGGCCTGGCCTGGCCTGGCCTGGCCTGGCCTGGCCTGGCCTGGCCTGGCCTGGCCTGGCCTGGCCTGGCCTGGCCTGGCCTGGCCTGGCCTGGCCTGGCCTGGCCTGGCCCTGGCCTGGCCTGGCCTGGCCTGGCCTGGCCTGGCCTGGCCTGGCCTGGCCTGGCCTGGCCTGGCCTGGCCTGGCCTGGCCCTGGCCTGGCCTGGCCTGGCCTGGCCTGGCCTGGCCTGGCCTGGCCTGGCCTGGCCTGGCCCTGGCCTGGCCTGGCCTGGCCTGGCCTGGCCCTGGCCTGGCCTGGCCTGGCCTGGCCTGGCCTGGCCTGGCCTGGCCTGGCCTGGCCTGGCCTGGCCTGGCCTGGCCTGGCCTGGCCTGGCCTGGCCTGGCCTGGCCTGGCCTGGCCTGGCCTGGCCTGGCCTGGCCTGGCCTGGCCTGGCCTGGCCTGGCCTGGCCTGGCCTGGCCTGGCCTGGCCTGGCCTGGCCTGGCCTGGCCTGGCCTGGCCTGGCCTGGCCTGGCCTGGCCTGGCCTGGCCTGGCCCTGGCCTGGCCTGGCCTGGCCTGGCCTGGCCTGGCCTGGCCTGGCCTGGCCCTGGCCTGGCCTGGCCTGGCCTGGCCTGGCCTGGCCTGGCCTGGCCCTGGCCTGGCCTGGCCTGGCCTGGCCTGGCCTGGCCTGGCCTGGCCTGGCCTGGCCTGGCCTGGCCTGGCCTGGCCTGGCCCTGGCCTGGCCTGGCCCTGGCCCTGGCCTGGCCTGGCCTGGCCTGGCCTGGCCTGGCCTGGCCTGGCCTGGCCTGGCCCTGGCCTGGCCTGGCCTGGCCTGGCCTGGCCTGGCCTGGCCTGGCCCTGGCCCTGGCCTGGCCTGGCCTGGCCTGGCCTGGCCTGGCCCTGGCCTGGCCTGGCCTGGCCTGGCCTGGCCTGGCCTGGCCTGGCCTGGCCTGGCCTGGCCCTGGCCTGGCCCTGGCCTGGCCTGGCCTGGCCCTGGCCTGGCCTGGCCTGGCCTGGCCTGGCCTGGCCTGGCCCTGGCCTGGCCTGGCCTGGCCTGGCCTGGCCTGGCCTGGCCTGGCCTGGCCCTGGCCTGGCCTGGCCTGGCCTGGCCTGGCCTGGCCTGGCCTGGCCTGGCCCTGGCCTGGCCTGGCCTGGCCTGGCCTGGCCTGGCCTGGCCTGGCCTGGCCTGGCCTGGCCTGGCCTGGCCTGGCCCTGGCCTGGCCTGGCCTGGCCTGGCCTGGCCCTGGCCTGGCCTGGCCTGGCCTGGCCTGGCCTGGCCTGGCCTGGCCTGGCCTGGCCTGGCCCTGGCCTGGCCTGGCCTGGCCTGGCCTGGCCTGGCCTGGCCTGGCCTGGCCCTGGCCTGGCCTGGCCTGGCCTGGCCTGGCCTGGCCCTGGCCTGGCCTGGCCTGGCCTGGCCTGGCCTGGCCTGGCCTCGGACCTGGCCTGGCCTCGGACCTGGCCTGGCCTGGCCTGGCCTGGCCTGGCCTGGCCTGGCCTGGCCTGGCCTGGCCTGGCCTGGCCTGGCCTGGCCTGGCCTGGCCTGGCCTGGCCTGGCCTCCTGGCCTGGCCTGGCCTGGCCTGGCCTGGCCTGGCCTGGCCTGGCCTGGCCTGGCCTGGCCTACCCCTCGGACTCTACCCCTCGGACTCTACCCCTCGGACTCTACCCCTCGGACTCTACCCCTCGGACTCTACCCCTCGGACTCTACCCCTCGGACTCTACCCCTCGGACTCTACCCCTCGGACTCTACCCCTCGGACTCTACCCCTCGGACTCTACCCCTCGGACTCTACCCCTCGGACTCTACCCCTCGGACTCTACCCCTCGGACTCTACCCCTCGGACTCTACCCCTCGGACTCTACCCCTCGGACTCTACCCCTCGGACTCTACCCCTCGGACTCTACCCCTCGGACTCTACCCCTCGGACTCTACCCCTCGGACTCTACCCCTCGGACTCTACCCCTCGGACTCTACCCCTCGGACTCTACCCCTCGGACTCTACCCCTCGGACTCTACCCCTCGGACTCTACCCCTCGGACTCTACCCCTCGGACTCTACCCCTCGGACTCTACCCCTCGGACTCTACCCCTCGGACTCTACCCCAAGCCAGGGGATTGACACATCGAGGGCAGAATTGTCATACAGGAAGCCAATAAAGTAGATCAGCTGCAGTTTGTAGCCAATAAAGGATTAAACAAAGGGCTGAAAGGAGCCAGCTTTAGTAGGATCTACTTGCAGAAGTAACAAATACTCAGGGAAAGGACAATATTAGATACATGTAAAAACAGACAAGGAAATAAATGGAGTACATACATATATAGACACAGAGTCAACAAAGAACAGGTTGAATACAATAGGTTGCATTGTTAAACATACAGGAAACTTATCAAGACAACAGAAACTAAGACAGGAAATTTACAGGAACTGAGACCAAAATAAAATAATAACCTAACAGTTACTTAATTTTACATAAGTAATTTAGAAAATTTTAATTATGTAAAATTACAAATAATACAAAGGGGCATATGGGCACAAGAATAAGGTAAATAAATTAAGAGGTTAGGTGGAAAAAAAAGAATTTAATAGACTATAAAAATTAAAAAACAAAATTACTAACAAGACAGGGAACCTTAACCAGTATAAAAGATACTTCAAAATAAAAGCATAAATACATAAGATACATACAAGTAACAAAATACTATACTAGTCAGTTCACAAATAGTCACTCTTATAGAAAGCTTTACAAATATAGGAACATACACAGCAGACAAAGAAACAAGTGAAGGGTAAATTAAAAAAAACAAAAAAAAAATCACCATAAAGTAATTTAATTTTCTGCTGCCCTTGTTAAGTACAAAGACAATGCAAGGCATTAACACAAAAAAAAAGGCACAAAAAAAATGAAGATGCATTACTACATTTAACTGACAGACAAATAGGCATATAAACAAGGGTATAAAAGAAAAAAAGGAATAGGTGCATAGAAGAATACAAAAGTGACAGGTGGACAAAGGCTCATGGTTGCAAAAAAATAAATAAATAAAAACATGAAACTGGCATAAAGTACTAGTGCAAAAAGGCACAACATAATACAGAAACCACAGCTAACAAAATAGCACAGATTTAAAAAAAAAAAAAAGTGAAAAAAGTGAAAAAAGGCAGACAAACTAAAAGGTACACAAATATAAATTATGCAGACAGGTTTAACAGCATATTAGAGAGCAAATTACACCAACTATAACAGAAGTGATTCAAGGCTGATTTGTCTTCCAAGTGTCACTGATATCTAAAGCATTTGTACATACCAAAATATGCTTGGCTGAAAACTTAAATATCTTGTTAATGTTGACAATGCACCAATGATCAACTATCCCTGAAGCTTTTTAGTGTACCTTGCTAAAAGCATCTCTGCTGCCTATAATTCTTGGAGTTCAGAGCACCTCTGTATATATGAGCTTAAGTGGCTTTGAACATTAACCTGCAGTCAACTGACTAACATTCTCAACCAGTAAACTGGTTCCAACAGTTTTATGGTGGAGCATATAAAATGAGCATATGGGCACAGGTAGAATAAAAGGGTACAGACAAAAATAAAGGAGCAAAAAGTGTAAATAATGGCATTAAAGTCCATTAACTAATTTCATACAAAACTTTACAATAAAATAGGGTATATATATATATATATAATAACATAACAGGCAGACAAAAGTCAGTTTATTTAATTTCATACAATAAAAATGACAAAGGGCCATACAATACCAAAAATGGCAAGGAATGCAAGAAAAATGAAAGGTATAATACAAATGCACAGTCAGAAAAAAGGAGACAAATAAAAGCTTAGATGTACCCCTTTTTAAAGCGCAAGCGATGTTTAAATCTTCATTCAGCTAGAGAACTAGTTTGTGACGAGTCTGCCTTTTGCCAAGCTCACTATTCTCCCTTTTCTCATCACATTTCATATTAGAAGTTACTTATTTACTCAAAATATACAGCTTAAGTACAAATAAAAAAATGGCATTAAGGTCCTCAAGATTTGCAGTTGTCAAAACAACAGAAGAGGATAACATGATAATGCAAAAGACAGTTTTTATAAGCAGTTCAAGCAGGTGAGTGGGTAATTCATATAATAACATGGAACTTAACTGAATGAGAAAGAGTTTTTATGTTTTGCAGGCGCTGGCTGGCGTGACTGAAGGATGACAACAGGCATAACACAGGTAAGAATCCAAGGTGAGCAGATGGGCAAGTCCTTCTGTGTGAAACAACGCAGGTAAGCAGTACTTGGGCAGAGAAAATATAACAGTCCCAGTAGCAATGAGACCAGACAATGAATGAGTGTTTGGCACTTGCTTATATAGGGAAACTGATGAGGTTGATGGCAAACAGGTGTGAAGACTGAGTTGAGTGTGCAGGTGATGCCAGGGAGGATTATGGGAAATGTAGTGTGTTGTGGTGAAAAGGCATGGTGAATGGACATTGTGACAGTAGTGACTTCACTGCAGAGAAGGAATGTAGCACACTTGTACAAGTACATGCTCCCTCTGTTACATCTGAACAACTGTACTGAGATAGGGGGTGCAGTTTCAGTGGTTGTCCTGAAAGCCAGTGTCAAAGCTTGTAAATTTAATAACTGAGCCAGTGAAATAGGAACAAGAGGTGACAGGTTGAGTTGTTACTTTAGCTGATTGCAAAACAGATGTGCTTCCATATTCAAGGATCACCCTCAATGTCTCAGTTAGACTGGCTGGAAGGCCAATAAAAAAAAAAATAAATAAATAAAAAAGAGCCTTTGCAAACATACAAGCAAACAAACCAATAACTGCTTGTTAAGATTGGTTTAAGAAACCACAATTAGATCCAAATGTATTAGCAAATTACAGATAAATTTCCAATCTCTCATTTATGTCTAAAATACTAGAAAAACTGGTGTTGGCTCTATTGTGCTCCTTTTTGCAAAAAAAATAAAAATAATAATAATAATAATAATAATTAATGGTGCTTGCCAAAGGCAAAGCTCCATTCTTATTCTCCTGCATACTTATTATTATTATTATTATTAATGGTGCTTGCCAAAGGCAAAGCTCCATTCTTATTCTTCTGCATACTTATTATTCTTCTTCTTCTTCTTCTGGACACAATTTCTGCGCGCTACTCCTCCCGCAGTTTTTGTCATAGACCCATGAATGAGGTGTCAAATCGACCGGCTCATTGAGGAGAGGTGTGCTATGACTTTTATAAGCGATCGGGTGTACGATGTTCGTCCGGCGGGCGAAAAAGTAGCGAAAAAAATCCCATAGACTTTGCATTGGGACAAACTTTGACGAGTAATAGCTCCTAACGAGAATTTCATAGAAACATGTGGGTTACCACGTTTGAAGAGCCTGATAGGCTCTCTCAGACCATACCTCAAAATGGGGTGTAAGTTGTACCCCTGGGGCGCAAGAGCTGCCCAAAGTTGCCCCATAGACATACTATGGTGAAGCCGTGCCCATGAACCAGGAAGTACTGTGTTTTTCCTACTATGGGAAATTACATAGGGATTTTGTATTGAACATAACTCTGGATCACAATGTCATAGAGACAAGGGGGTGGGCTCATTTTACTCAGGCAACCAATCAGTCTCTCAGGATCATTGTGAAGCTATCGAGCCACGCCCTAGCAACCATATAGAGCACCATAGCAACAAGTTCCATAGACTTCCATTGAAAAAGATCAAAGGAATATATTTGGATAGGAGTGTCATAGAAACATGAGGGTGGGCTCATTTGACTCGGGGCAGCAAACGGCCAATCACGAATCACCTTCAAGATATCATAGCCACGCCCTAGCAACTATTTAGAGCACCCTAGCAACTCAAAGCATAGAGGGGATATCTTCAAATCTGAACATCATAGAGGAATGGGGGTTGGTTTATATCATTCATACTGGCAAGCAGCCTTTGGTTTATCATTACTGGCAGCTGCCAAGCCACTCCCTAGCAACCAAACAGAGTACCCTAGCAACCGTTTTGCAAGATCTATATCTCTGCATCAGAACATCGTAGAGACATGGGTGTTGGTTTATATTGTCAAGCAGCCTTTGGAGTATCATCATTGGTAGCTACCAAGCCACTCCCTAGCAACCAAACAGAGTACCCTAGCAACCGTTTTGAAACACCTATATTTCTGCATCAGAACATTATAGAGACATGGCGGTTGGCTCTTTTGACTCATGCTAGCAAACTGGACTTCCACCATGCTACACATGCTAGCAGTGAATAGCTACATGCTAATAGTGATTAGCTTAAGGTTTAAACATGACACAAACTAGTAAAAATGTGTTAGAATAATGCTAGTGGCATGTTAATTGTGTTAGCATGATGCTAGTAGCATGCTAATCATGTTAGCATCATGTTAGCAAACATGCTAATCATGTTAGCATCTTGTTAAATACATGCTAACAACATGGTAATCATGCTAGCATCATGCTAGCATTATGCTAATGATGTTAGCATGTTGCTAACATTATGCTAACATGATTAGCATCTTGTTAAAATCATGCTAAAAACATGGTAATCATGCTAGCATCATGCTAGCATTATGCTAATCATGTTAGCATGTTTGCTAGCATTATGCTAACATGATTAGCATCTTGTTTAAAACATGCTAGCAGCATGCTAAGGGTGTTAGCATCATGCTAGCAACATGCTAATCATGTTAGCATGTTCCTAACATAATGATAACATGATTAGCATTTGGTTAAAATAATGCTAGCAACATGGTAATCATGCTAGCATCATGCTAGCATTATGCTAATCATGTTAGCATGTTGCTAGCATTATGCTAACATGACTAGCATTTTGTTTAAAACATTCTGGCAGCATGCTTAGGGTGTTAGCATCATGCTAGCAACATGCTAATCATGTTAGCATCTTGTTAAAAACATGCTAGCAAAATGGTAATCATGCTAGCATCATGTTACCATAATGCTAATCATGTTAGCATGTTGCTAGCATTATGCTAACATGATTAGCATCTTGTTAAAAACATGCTAACAACATGGTAATCATGCTAGCATCATGCTAGCATTATGCTAATCATGTTAGCATGTTTTGCTAACATTATGCTAACATGATTAGCATCTTTCTAAAAAGTGTGTTAGCATACAAAAGTCTAAGGGTGTTAGCATAATGCTAGCAACATGCTAATCATGTTAGCATTTTGCTAGCATTATGTTAACATGATTCGCATCTTTCTAAAAACATGTTAGCAGGATGCTAAGGGTGTTAGCATAATGCTAGCAACATGCTAATCATGTTAGCATCTTGCTAAAAACATCCTAGCAGGACGGTAATTATGTTAGCATAATGCTAATCAAGAGTGCCGAGTTTTGCCACTGCAAGCACCATTCACATTTTCTTCAGGAAATGTACATTCTAGTATTGTAATTACTATTCACCTGAACAAAACTTTGGCGCGTAACTCGTCCCGCACCGTTTGTCGTAGACCCACAAATGAGGTGTCAAATCGACCGGCTTATTGAGGAGAGGTGTGCTATGACTTTTCTAAGCGATCGGGTGTGCGATGTTCGCACAGCGTACGAAAAAACGGCTGAAAAAGCTCCCATAGACTTAACATGGGGGCCAAATCTGTGAGATCATATCTTTAGATCAGAAGGTCGTAGAGACTTGGGGCTGGGCTCTTTTGACTCGGCCTATCAAGCAGCCAATAACTAATGACTTCATAGCCTCACCCTAGCAACCAATTACAGCACCCTAGCAACCGGGTGCCGAATGTTGCCACTGCAAGCACCATTCACATTTTCTTCAGGAAATGTACATTCTAGTATTGTAATTACTATTCACCTGAACAAAACTTTGGCACGTAACTTGTCCCGCACCGTTTGTCGTAGACCCATGAATGAGGTGTCAAATCGACCGGCTTATTGAGGAGAGGTGTGCTATGACTTTTCTAAGCGATCGGGTGTACGATGTTCGCACAGCGTACGAAACAAGGGCTGAAAAAACTCCCATAGACTTAACATGGGGAACAAATCTGTGAGATCATATCTTTGGTTTAAAAGGTCATAGAGACTTGGGGCTGGGCTCTTTTGACTCGGCCTATCAAGCCGCCAATAAGTAGTGACTTCATGGCCACGCCCTAGCAACCGATTACAGCACCCTAGCAACCGGGTTCCGAATTTTGCCACTGCAAGCACCATTCACATTTTCTTCAGGAAATGTACATTCTAGTATTGTAATTACTATTCACCTAGACAAAACTTTGGCGTGTAACTCGTCCCGTGCCATTTGTCGTAGACCCACGAATGAGGTGTCAAATCGACCGGCTTAGTGAGGAGAGGTGTGCTATGACTTTTCTAAGCGATCGCTTGTACGATGTTCGCACAGCGTACGAAAAAACGGCTGAAAAAACTCCCATAGACTTAACATGGGGGCCAAATCTGTGAGATCATATCTTTGGATCAAAAGGTCATAGAGACTTGGGGCTGGGCTCTTTTGATTCGGCCAGCCAATAAGTAGTGACACAGCAACTTCATAGCCACGCCCTAGCAACCAATTACAGCACCCTAGCAACCTAGTCCGGTGTTTTGCCACTGCAAGCACCATTCACATTTTCTTTAGGAAATGTACATTCTAGTTATTATTATTATTATTATTATTATTATTATTCCACACAAAATTTTGGCGCGCTACTCCTCCCGCAGCTTTTGTCATAGACCCATGAATGAGGTGTCAAATCGACCGGCTTATTGAGGAGAGGTGTGCTATGACTTTTATAAGCGATCGGGTGTACGATGTTCGTCCGACGGGCGAAAAATCGGGCGAAAAATCCCATAGACTTAACATTGGGACGAACTTTGACAAGTCATAACTCTGGATCACAATGTCATAGAGACAAGGGGGTGGGCTCATTTTACTCAGGCAACCAATCAGTCTATCAAGATAATTTTAAAGCTATCAAGCCACGCCCTAGCAACCATAGAGAGTACCTTAGTAACAAGCTCCATAGACTTCCATTGAAAAAGATCAAAGGAATATCTTTGGATAGGAGTGTCATACAAACATGAGGGTGGGCTCGTTTGACTCGAGGCAGCAAACCGCCAATCACAAATAACCTTAAAGCCATCATAGCCACGCCTTAGCAACCATTTTAGAGCACCCTAGCAACCCAAAGCATAGGCAGATATCTTCAAATCTGAATATCATAGAGGCATGGGGGTTGGTTTATATCATTCATACTGGCAAGCAGCCTTTGGTTTATCATTACTGGCAGCTGCCAAGCCACTCCCTAGCAACCAAACAGAGTACCCTAGCAACTGTTTTGCAAGATCTATATCTCTGCATCAGAACATCGTAAAGACATGGGTGTTGGTTTATATTGTCAAGCAGCCTTTGGAGTATCATCATTGGTAGCTGCCAAGCCACTCCCTAGCAACCAAACAGAGTACCCTAGCAACCGTTTAGCAATATCTATATCTCTGCATCAGAGCATCATAGAGACATGGCGGATGGCTCTTTTGACTAATGCTAGCAAACTGGACTTCCAACATGCTACACATGCTAGCAGTGAATAGCTACATGCTAATAGTGATTAGCTTAGGGTTTAAACATGACACAAACTAGTAAAAATGTGTTAGCATAATGCTGGTAACATGCTAATTGTGTTAGCATCATGTTAGTGGCATGCTAATCATGTTAGCATCATGCTAGCAAACATGCTAATCATGTTATCATCTTGTTAAAACCATGCTAATCATGTTAGCATGTTGCTATTATTATGCTAACAGGATTAGCATATTGTTTAAAACATGTTAGCAGCATGCTAAGGGTGTTAGCATCATGGTTGCAACATGCTAATCATGTTAGCATCTTGCTAAAAACATCCTAGCAGGACGGTAATTATGTTAGCATAGTTTTGCCACTGCAAGCACCATTCACATTTTCTTCAGGAAATGTACATTCTAGTAATAATAATGTTATCTATGAAAAATTTTATTTAGGATCCAGGCCTCATCATAGCATAGAAAGTTTGCTTGTTAAAATTACAAGTGACTGACTTCTAGCTTCTGACCAAGGCTGTATCTCAATACTAGTGTTACTTTATCTCAGTGCTGCGACACTATAGATCATAAAATACTCTTAGATTGATTACAAAATTACACTGGTATTTAGGGATAGGCATTAAGGTGGTTTAGATAGTACCTATCAGACGGTTATGTGGCGACACGATATCAGTTCGCCAATTATTTAATTATTTAATTGTGCTGCCGACCAATGAGGAAAAGTGAATTACGTGACAAACTATTTAAGGAGGGGTTTCTCATGTGAATGACGCAGAGGAAGTGAGTGCAAACCTGTACTAACGTGAACGGAAGTGACTGGTGAAATGTGCGCTGTGCGAGGTCCAGTTATGAGAAAGTGCTCTGGCTGAAGGCTAAAAGAAAGTGCTCTGGTGCAAATGAGTCTGCGTGAGGTGAAAAGTGAGCAGTGTCCAGACTGAGTGGCTTATACTTCCTGGGGGTTGATTGCCGTATCGGAGTGAGTGAGAGTGCAGCTGTGACGCTAAGACTACCTCATAGCTCTCTACTACGACGGCCGGCATCGGCGCGTGCCTTGGATTATGCCTCTTCAAGTGTTCTTCTGGTCCGTGCTGCAGGCGTGGGACTAGCGGCTCTGGTGCTGACTACTTACCTGTTACTCCTCTGACGCAAGACCAGCGGCTCCGGGAGTCTGGGTACAACTCGACGCACACACATTACACACACACACACCAACGCACTTCAAAATAGTTATGCCCTCCCTCACATACATGCATACACGTTTTTTCCTTTGTTTGTTGTTTGGAGATTGTTTTGCTCTGAACCCCAAAGTACGCTAAATAGGCCAACACTCCTACATAGGAAGGCAATATTCACCTGAAATGTCAATTTAGTGGTGTGAAAAATAATCAAGCGGGCTAGATTAGCCAGAGCTCGGCTCAGAAGGGCTATTTTGTGCAAAATCGGTTAGATTTAGGGTTCAGTTGAGTGTAAGGGGCATCTTTCGAATTAGAGTGCTTATATATGTGGCTCTACAACATCACACACACCAATGATGGAGGCCATTTTGTGTTGTCCTGCCCTGTATGGGTGCAGTGAACAACAAAATAAAAAACTGAAAGCACTTTTTAAATATAAATATTGCTCTTCGACATCATCCACGCACCAAATGATGGAGGCTTCACACTCATAGCATATATTTTCTGACTAATTTAATATAAAGTTAAACTATAATATATTTTTATTCCAATTAACACGCAACTGTTTGAAAACATTACATTCAGTTCGCACTTAAAATATATTATTTCCAAGTATATTATTTCCATAAGTATTCTTTTTAGAAGTATGCTGAAGTGTTTTTTTGTTACAAGGGTGTCAATGAAATACTGTTTGTAACGAGGTCAGTAGATGTGGGAAGGAGGAGGCGGGAACCGGCGAACATTCAACAAAACTTTAATCTCAAAATAAACAAACAACAAAACGGAAGTAATGCCGGCAGACCCTTGCGGACGTCTGCCGGCCACACAAACATAATAAAACATAAAATAAAGTCCAGGCCTGGTCCTCTCTCGTCCTTCACTGTAGTCGCTCCTCCTTTTATGCTCCCGGAGCTCCTCCGTGAGGGACTCAAGGCCGGTGCGCCTCCCAGGTGAAGCTCATTAACACTCGCGCCACCGGCCTCGCGCCATTCCCTCACGACTCCCGCCCGCCCTGGTCGCCACACTGTTTTTTATTGTACTTATGTAATGTGCTCTGATGAATTGTTGAATTAGTACACAGGCAGTTTTGATCAATCTCAAACCCATGTAAACAATCTCTCGTCTATGTCTTCCTCCACTGTCGTTGTAGCTTGCACGTGTTCCTGTTCTGTTTATGCAGTTTTTTTTCGACTACCTTGTGAATCGACATCCCCAGAGCACAGCTGCCACCTTGTGGATAAACTAATTACTGCAAAGCAATTAAACAGTACAGTACGCGCTTCTGGTGTCGAAATTCATGTCACATGCACTGTGTGCTTGTTGCGGGAATCTGAACTATCTGCTTGTTCAAACAATCGAAGATGGAAAGTCTTTACTTGTGCAGTTCAGTTTGGTTCCACTACTGGCATAAAAAGGACACACTTCACCTTTTAAACTAGTGACATTAGTCGGATTTGCGGTCACAAAAATAAACCAGTAAAAGCAGAAAGTACCTTACTGAGGGTGGAAAACAAAGGCCAGGACTGGAAGCCGTACTCAGAGGCGAAGCGCGTGCATGGGAAAGCAGTCTAGTTCCAGCAATCGTTGTAATAGCTATAGTAGTGTGTGTCGCCATAGTGGGGGTCATAGAGAAGGAAGGCTGGGTAGCTCATGACCCCTGACTCAACCCCATTGGTTGGGCTGGACACTAGAAACGGACGCGTGCCATCCTCCTGAATTAAAGCACAGCATCCGCTGATAACACTGAAGGCAGAAGTGTGATGTAAGTCTGTGTGTGTCAGTCTCACCAGCAGCACGAGGTCTCTGATGTTCTCCACGTACAGACTGACGTAATCTCTCACGTACAGCGGCCGCTCGGCAGCAGAGATGTTGAACCAGTCAGCTGCGATGGCAGCTTCATTCTCGTTGTTCCCGCTCCAGATGACCACAGACGGGTGAGATTTCAACCGGCGAACCTGAAGCACAATAATAAAATAAAAGTGCAAACAATGCCTGATGGGTCAGTGAGATAAAGCTGTTTTTCTGAGCATCAGATCTAGGACTGTCACGATTGCAATTTACCCGTGTCGAGTAACCAGGAAAATACGGGAAGTGGCACATTCCACGGATGAGAATCCCATCTCTGCATATGCTGTGAGTTTGGATCGATTCTAATGTTCATCTGGGAACGCAATGAGCCATTTCATCAGATTTGTGAGGTAAATCATTTATAAACCTGTGAAATGTTCATTGTGATTTCAAAATAAAAGTTTAAACTCTCGCTCTAAGTTTGCATGTTGCATATTCATATTCATGAATTATTACAGTGGCTGTAGCATTTCTATTGTAAAGAAGTGGCCAAATATTAAAGATTAAATAAAGATTTGAATTAAAGAAGGATTAGATCTGCTGTAAGGCCGTTGGCGCCCTCTGCAGGCATTTGATGATTGTTTATGTGATGTATTTAAACAGTGCTGTTCTATAAAACCATTTTTGATACTTTATTTGAACCAAACATTATTTCCTCATTGTTATCGTATATGTATTTTCAGTCATTTTAAAGGCTTATTACCACAAAAAACCCTATTACTTGATTAATTGTCAAAATAATCGACCGATTACTTGATTACCTAAATAATCGTTAGTGACAGCCCTAATCAGATCTGTAACTCTATAATGCCTCTTCTATGGAGAACATTAATAATTTCTTCTACAGCAAGCTTTTCTGAACAAATTACTTTTATATATTTTTGAAGGGGAAAAAAAAAATCATGTTCATGCAAAACTGTCATGTTTTATATTATTTTATATTATTTTTCTTAGAATAAAGTATTTTAATAAACCTGCTTCACTTCTTAAGGGTGCCATAGAATTGAAATTGAATTTACCTTTTCATAGTTGAATAATAAGAGTTCTGTACATGGAAATTACATATAGTGTTTCCTCCGTCATGTGAACATCTCATGCGTTACGCAACAGTCGGGATCATTATTATTTACACCCTTAAAATTTGCATATACCAGCCCATGTTCAAGGCAAGCCTCATTCAGAATCGAATGTTAACAAAATACTGATGATCTGATGTGCTGCATCACCAACCGTTTGTAAAGATAGGATTTATGCAATGTTTAAAGGTGTAAAGCATTTAAAGCATCAAACAGAGTTTATCAGTGACTCGCGCCAAAACTCCTATTTTATTCAACGAATCTCTTAGTTACATCATGTTTGCACTGTTAGTTATGATGAAAGGGTTAGTTAGTGAGCAGAATGACGAGATCACTGCTTTCATGAGCTCAACAACATGTCTGTGATCGACTACATGTTCATCTCTGCAACCTTTCATGCCATGATCTAAATATATATATATATATATATATATATATATAATAAAAATAACACTTTCTGACCTCACATGAGCAGGCACTGAGAATGATGTCGGTCCAGTTGTCCAGTGAAATCCATCTGTAGTTCAGGTCATTAAACATGTAATATGGATCCTGTTGACGCAGAATAAAGTTAATTTCGCAGTGAATGACTCTGAATGGAAGAATGTAAGTGTGTCTGTTATATACCGAGACGAAGAGCAGTGTGAACACAGCCCGGGACCTCGGCGCTGACAGAAACAGACGAGTTCGAGTTCAGCAGCTTCCATTCCCCGTCCAGAGAGAAGATCTCAGCGCCCGCAGCGTCTAACAGTCAAAAGCACGCAAAGCACCAAACCCCGTGATTCATGCCAACTTTACACCACCAAACTCATCTCTGACCACCTGAAGCCGTAAACACTGTTCTCTGCCGCACTTCCCGGTTCAATCAAAATTAGGATACAATTATGAGTTGCGAGTTCAAAGAATCGGGACAGGACTCAGGCAGAAATCATGTTGATGGAGAGATTATTAACGTTACTGTAGTGTGAAGCAGAGCAGGACCGAGTGCTGTGAGAGCAGTAACGAGCCCACTGGAGCGATTACTAATGAGAGACGAGCGCAACACACAGCTCAACAGCAGCGGATCTGTTATTACGCCACAGTCGCCGCTTCTGCTTCTTCCGGTCATGTGCACGTAGCAGCGCTGCTTAGCATATTAGATACATGTGTGTGTTGAAAGTCGGTATAGCGCTACTCTGCGCGTTCGCTCAGCGGCTGCTATGAGACACTTGTTGCACACTGCAGTAAGATAGATCGATATTAGTCATGGTAAATAATGGTACTCGCGATAAATCAAGAAAACGAGATTCAAACAAAAAGACTAGACTTAGGGCCAAATTTACTAACAGCATGTGCCAGCGCTAACTCTCTTTTGGCATTAAAAAACTGTCGGGATTTACTAAAGATAAGCAGTATAAAATTAGCGCTGAAAACACGTGGACCGAGTTGTGTTTGCAGCTGACCTTATTGCATATGCATTTGTAGGAGTTTCCCTGTCAGATGCAAAACTTATGGGAGGAGAGTATTTAAATGAATCACACAATGTGATTTACTAATGTTTGCACTCGTATTTACACCATTATTTAACGCCCTAAAAAAGCATGTCTGAACCCATTTTGTGACATGGCTGCAGTTGTTGCTGTGAGGAGGAGACACCGCAGAGAACAGAGAGCATGTGGAAGAAGGATTATTCATTTCTTTGAAATGCCAGAGTAAGACCTTATCTGAACATATCGTTTGCCAGTATCTATATCTATAGGCCAACATAGCTTGGCAAACTATATTATACAGGATATGTGTATGTGTTTGTCAGATTACAGGTTAGGTTGCGCCTGTGTCGACCCTCACCTGATGAGAACATCAGCATCAGGATTCAGCTCTGTTTATAAGCGGCCCGACTCTAGTTTGCACTGCTCTTGGTAGATTGCGTTAGTCATTATGTAAATGATCTGACCGTGTCTGTGTTCTTTAATTTGCATGTCAGTAGATCACGTGCAAAACTTGCCACTCCCATCAACACGTTTGTGGAGTTGCGCTCTCACACTAATTTGCCCCGTTTAGTAAATCTGGCCCTTAATGTGTTTAGCGATGAGTTTTCTGTCAATGAATGAATCCAAACAGTTGCTTCCTTGTCTAATAAAACTCATAATATACAGTGTCTTTGATGTTTCTATGTTTTCTTGACAAAATAAAAGGGGAAATCGAGGGTAATGATGTCATTGATAGGCGACACACGGACACGTGTGTGTCCTGGTTAAAATTGCTTATTTCTCTGGATTTAGAATTTCTTGGAAACATTTGGGATAATGTAAGTACACAAGTTAACAAAAAATAATATAACATTGTTTTAGTGGTTTTTGAATATTTTAATCTAAAAATCCTACATATTTGTGCCTTTTAACTGGTTGCTTATGTCAGATTTATTGCATGACTCGGGCAGAGAAAAGCTGTTGCTATCAAACATTAATCAAGTCAGTGTAACGGTGAAGGGATCGATCAAACAGGCCGACTGATGGAAGGTTTGCAAAGAAATTTCATGCTCCCTTGTAAAAGTATTTTGTAATATTTTCAAAATACAAAAATACAGCAGTTTATTTTGATACATGGTTTGGCTGCTGTATTTTGTAGTTTATTTTGACACATTTAAAATTAAGGTATTTGGTATTTTATTTTAAAATATATTTTGATGTATTTTTGCCCATCCCTGGGCCTATTAATATCTAAACTTGCATGTTTATGTTTTAAGATTTAGTTTATGGGTGAAAAAAGTCAGTCAGTTCAGAAACACTTGGAAGAAATCCTATAGTATTTCATAGAGCCTTAGGCCTTGGGTGGGTTAGCAAACACATGGACATCAAAAACACTGAATCACTGTTTGATTGATTTCACACACACACACACACACACACACACACACACACACACACACACACACACACACACACACACACACACACACACACACACACACACACACACGTGAGATATAGCAAAATAAAGTGGCATTTTATACCCAAAATTCTTCATACAGTGGACTACCAGTACAACTGAAAAAATTTTCAACCAAAAATTATTCAGACACTTTGACCTGACCATGTTTTGCTTAGTGTTATCTGACATAATTAAGATTATTTTTTTCTGACACAGTTTAACTATGAGGTCTTGTCATATTTTATTACCATTTTTCTTTTTAACTAGTGAATAAACTGAATTAATGAATGAAATGTTCAAGGTGTCTGAATACATTTTGGTTTGACTGCATGTGTGTGTGTATGTGTGTGTGTGTGTGTGTGTGTGTGTGTGTGTATGTGTACTCTTTCACCTAGATATTATCACATAGAGACTGTCTGTACCTCGAACTAGTAAATACGAGGGGGCGCTGCTGAGCTCTAATGGAGTAAGACGTGAGTTTGGAAGCTCCTGCCGATTTTGATTAATATTGTAATTCTTTTGCGCTTTTTCGACACATATTTAGCATAGTCTTGCTCCGCTGATTTTTTTTTTGTTAGGAAATCTAACTCTGGACTGCGTAAGATGGCTGGAAAGAACTCTAAAACTCGCAAAACTATTCAGACACAACTGCGGCCTAGCCCTCAAATCGCGACCACACCCTCGAGTGGGTCATCTGTTGCTTCAGAGGTCGAGGGCGCCTCGGCGCATGCTAACCTTGACATCGATGCACTTAAGCTCGAGTTGTTGGCCTCGGTGAGGAAAGATATTGCTGATATTTTTAAAAAGGAACTCCAGGATACACTCGGGGATGCTCTGCCTACTATTAGGCTTGACCTACAAGCGGTAAAGTCACAGCTGGCGAATGATAAAGCTGCTACCGAGGCTACCATGTCCAAGCTTAAAGGTACGGTTGGAGAAATGGAGCACGCACTCACTGAGTGCTCCGATGACATTGCCGAGATGAAAACTACTATCGAGTGCCTCACAGCTAGCGTAGCCAAGCTGGAAAATAAATGTGAAGACTTGGAGTCCAGATCACGGCGCAACAACGTTAGGATAGTGGGAGTACCGGAGGGCCCTGACACCTGTACCACTGCAGCTGTGGCCGCCTTGCTGAAGGAAGCGTTCAATCTGGAAAAGGAGCCGCTTTTGGACCGGTCCCACCGGACCCTCCAACCCAAACCCAAGCCTGGTGACCGTCCGCGAGCCATTGTATGCAGGTTTCATTATCACAGTGACTGTATGGACATTCTGCGCCGCGCTAGAGAGCTCCGACAGATTAAAGTCAGAGGTGTGACCGTCTCAGTCTTCCCTGACCACACCGCCAAGATAGCTCGGGCTCGAGCTGCATTCTTTGAGGTCAGACGCCAACTTCGTGGCATTGATGGTGCGCGTTATGGTCTGTTTCATCCAGCGCGACTTCGCATCACGTACAACGGTGTTGAGAAGGATTTCGTTTCTGCGGAGGAAGCCAGCGACTTTGTCAAAACTTTGGTTCCTGGGTGAGCTTCAATAGCTTTTCAGATCTGTTCTACTCCAGTCTTAAATCTCTATTTGTTCAGTATTAGATGTTTTTCTGGCTTGCTACACTTACTAAATTAGTGTAATTTTTGTCTGTTTGTAGCAGGTACATTTTTATTTTATTTATATTTATTTTCCTCAACCTTACTGGACATTGTTAACAAGACTATACCATATTTTGTATTTTCTCATTTTATGGCTTCTGCATCTATTTGCGCAAGACTGAGGACCTACTGTTATTTGTTTATTTGTATTTTTACGTGCGTTACTGTATTCATGCGCATTTGTTAATGTTGAGATCGGCGGGAGTTTTTTCTTTTCTCTCTCGCTTTTGTTTGTTCGGCATGGTCTCCGGGTTGTTCAACACTATTGTGGACAACTTGTGGTTATTGTGGGAAACACTGCTGTCTCCTTTGTTCTGGGGTTACATGGGGACTTTGGGTGTATTTGTGTTTAAGGGATTGTTGGGGTGGGGGGGGGGGTGGGGAGGGTGTTTCACCTCGGCTCTGTATGACCATTTTATTTATTTTTTATTCAGATGGTTAATGACAATATATATCCCAGCATTGCTGGGTCAGGCACACTTTTCAGATTTATCAGTTGGAATATACGTGGTATGGGTAATCCTGTTAAGAGATCTAAGGTTTTTGCGCACTTGAAACGTTTAAACTCTGATTTAGTATTTTTGCAGGAGACTCACCTTCGTGTTAAAAATCAGTGTAGGTTACATTGCCCCTGGGTAGGCCAAGTCTTCCACTCAAATTTCAATTCAAAAGCAAGGGGGTCGCCATTTTAATTAACAAAAAAGTTCAGTTCTCATCCTCTGATGTTATTGCTGATAGGAATGGCAGATATCTCATAGTTGCTGGGACCCTGATGCAAAAAAAGGTTTTGTTGGTAAACGTATACGCCCCGAACTTCGATGATGTTGAATTCGCTAACAGATTTCTGAGTAACATCCCCTTCTTGAACACACACTTGCTGATCCTTGGTGGGGATCTAAATTGTGTTTTTGACCCAATTTTGGATCGGTCTAATCCTCGAAATCTGACTCGATCTGCTATGTCTAAAGCATTCTCTGATTTTATGGAACAGAATAGTCTTATTGATCCATGGAGATCCCGTAACCCATCTATTAAAAAATTCTCTTTCTTTTCCCAGGTGCACCATTCATACTCTAGAATTGATTACTTTTTTATTGATAGTACACTTAATTCATGTGTTAATTCTTCTGACTATTTAGGTATTGTAATATCTGACCATTCACCTTTATTATTAGATATTCAACTCTCTAATTATAAACCTAGCCCACCACTTTGGAGATTTAACTCTCTTCTTTTGGCAGACAAAGAATTCTGTGAACTCATTTCAAACTCCATTGATGAGTTCTTGTCTTTTAATCACAATGACTCCTCTTCGTATTCATTGCTGTGAGAAACACTTAAATGTTACCTGAGAGGTCAAATTATTTCTTACTCTGCTCTTTCTAATAAAAAGATTAATGGTAAGCTTAATGCACTTACATCTGTGATTAGTAACCTTGATCAGAAATATGCATTGAACCCTTCTCCAGAACTACTCAAGCAGCGTCTCGATTTGCAAGCAGAATTTGATCTTATTTCAACTAAAGAGGCAGAGCGCTTGCTACTACGTAGCCGTGGCTCATACTACGAACATGGTGATAAGGCAAGTCGTTTACTGGCACATCAGATACGACGACAGGCCACTTCCCGCTTGATACCTACTATTAAAAACACTTGTGACACTATTACTGCAGACCCCTTAGAAATTAATGCTACTTTTAAATCATTTTACTCTTTATTATATAAATCTGAATTTCCTACTGATAACACTAAAATGAATACATTTCTACAGAATCTTTCGAACCCTGTCATTGATTCTATTACTGCCATGCAAATGGACTCTCCAATCTCTCTTGAAGAAGTATTAAATGCAATTAATGTCATGCAATCTAATAAAGCCCCAGGCCCCGACGGGTTTCCGATTGAATTTTTAAAAAAATTTACTGGCAAATTGGCACCATTACTTTTATCCGTATTCACTGAATCCCTGGAAAGTGGTTCTTTACCACCAACCATGACACAAGCCACTATTGCTCTCCTTCTCAAAAAGGACAAAGATTCAACCTCCTGTGGGTCTTACAGACCATTGTCTTTGCTTAATGCTGATGTCAAGGTATTGGCTAAGGTAATTGCATCCCGCTTAGAGAAAGTGCTTCCTCATATTATATCCGAAGAGCAAAATGGTTTTATAAAGGGACGTCAATTGTTTTTTAATACTCGTACACTTTTCAATATAATTTACTCTAAACACTCTGCTGAACTTCCTGAGCTTGTGATTTCTTTGGACGCCGAGAAGGCATTTGATAGGGTAGAGTGGGAGTACTTGTTTGCAGTTTTAAAAAAATTTGGATTTGGTGAAAATTTTATTTCTTGGATTCGCCTCCTATATTCATCTCCTAAGGCCAGTGTTCATACTAATGATGTTTATTCTGATTATTTTTACCCTTGAACGGGGAACTCGCCTTATCACCTTTGCTCTTTGCTATTGCTATCGAACCTCTGTCAATTACATTAAGATCTTCCCCTTTATTCAAAGGAATCATTCGTAATAGAACTGAATATAAACTATCATTGTATGCGGATGATTTGCTATTGTATATATCTGATCCTTCACTCTCTATCCCTGCTGTTTTAAGTATTCTGGAGAACTTCAGCTCTTTTTCAGGTTATAAATTAAATTTGGAGAAAAGTGAGTGTTTTCCCATTAATACTGCAGCATGTCATATGCAACAGTCAGATTTGCCTTTTCGATTTAGTCCATCAGGGTTCAAATACCTCGGTGTCAACGTGACTCGTTCTTTGTCTAGCCTTGCTTCTGCGAATTTCACTCCCCTTATCTCTAAGATTACAACCAATATTCAAAGATGGGGTAACCTCCCCCTTTCTTTAATCGGCAAGATCAGTGTTGTTAAAATGAATATTTTACCAAAATTTATATTCTTATTCCAGTCAATTCCTCTTTTTCTGCCAAAGGATTTTTTTGACGCACTTGATAAGTTAATTTGTTCTTTTATTTGGGGTGGAAAACCACCTAGGATTCGTAAATCTCTACTGCAGAGATGCAGACTTAGTGGGGGACTAGCATTACCTAATTTTTTTAATTACTATTGGGCGGCTCACATTCATAAACTTTTCTACTGGTTAAAAATCCCCCAGATCTTCTTGGTGTAAATTGGTACTATCATCCTGTAAGGGATCTTCTGTACCTGCTTTACTTTATACCTCTTTACCCACAACACCTTCTCTATATACCGATAATCAAGTGGTTCTTAACACGCTCAAAATCTGGTATCAATTTAGACGACACTTTAAATTTGTAAATGGTTCTTCCTTGGGACCTATCAATGACAACCACTTATTTCCCCCATCGCACATTTTCACTGTGGTATGACAAGGGTATTACACAATTTAGAGATTTGTATGTAGACGGTGTCTTCGACAGTTTTACCAATTTGTCATCTCGCTATGAACTCCCTGCTAGTCATCTGTTTCGCTATTTTCAAACTCGTAATTTTGTCGCTAAGTGTTTCCCTAATTTCCCCTCTTTACCTCCAGAGCGTCGCTGGGAAACCATGCTTTCATTTGTCCCTCATAACAGAGAAATTATTTCTGGGCTGTATGACTGTCACAGACACGCCAGGCTCCACCTCACCACAGTACCCACGCACTCAATCACCAGCTTATTAATCACCGCCACCTGCACCTCATTCACTCTGCAATCACCAGCACTACAAAGCCACCACTCTCACACACACTCACTGTCCGGTCTCGTTTGCACTACGCCATGTATATGCTTACCTTAAGGACTCCCCTTCAACATACTTACCTGCTCCAGCGATCTCCTTCATCTCCTTCGTCTCCTGGTCCCTTCGTGTGCTTACCCTTCTGTGTGTGTGAGTGTCTCCAACGTCTCCCTCCATCTCAGCTCAACTCCTGGATCCACAAACCACACAAGGACAGTATTACTTTATATTCATCTCTCAAGAACCTGATAACAGCCATTATCACTCTGTGTTCCACATATTGTTCCAATAAACTCACCTGGATTGCTTTTATCTCTGCCTCCGTGTCTATATCATAACAGAAGACCGGACCTTAACAACTAACGGCATGAGTACAAACGATCCATTCCAGGAACTCGTGGACGTGCTGCGTCGAGCACTCACACCACAGCCCTCAACATCGTCATCCCACAACACGGCTGTCTCCGCACCCACCAGCACCACTCCTTCACCTGCATTCACCGCCAGTCCCATGGCCAAACCGGCGCCCTACTCTGGATCGGCGGAGGAATGCAGCGGATTTCTTCTCCAATGTGAGCTGGTCCTGGAGATGCAGCCGCACCTCTACACCACAGACACGGCTAAAATAGCGTTCATTATTTCACAACTGCAAGGGAAGGCTCTGCAATGGGCAGATTCGTTGTGGACCCAGAAAGGCCCAGTCGTCCAATCCTATTCGGCGTTCGTCTCCCACTTCCGGGAAGTATTCGGGAAACCTCTGACTGATTCCTCGACTGGTGAGAAACTTTATAATCTAAAGCAAAGAAACCTATCTGTTAACGAATATGCCTTGCAGTTTCGAACGCTAGCCGCCACCAGCGGATGGAACGAGCAAGCCCTCATCACCACGTTCCGTCAGGGGCTGGAACCCTCCGTGCGGCTGCATCTCGCTGCATACGAGGACTCCATGGGATTAGAACGCTTCATCCAACTCGCCATCCGCGTGGGGTCCCGTATGCAGTCGTGCATTCAAGAACACCAGGGCCAGTCATCCACCACTAACCTCCTCCGTCGGTCCGAACCCGTCAGCTCCCCAGAACCAGCCAACGAACCCATGCAAATTGATCACTCTCGTCTCACCCCTAACGAAAGACAAAGAAGGCTGGCCCTGAATCTCTGTCTCTATTGCGGAACAATGGGGCATAATCTCTCCACATGCCCAATCCGTCCTCCTCGACCCGTGGTGAGTGCAATATTTCCCTCCATTCAGAAAATGAAACCACTCACTACAACTGTAACCCTTACTGCTGCTAACATCTCTGTTCCAGTGGTGGCGCTCCTTGATTCAGGGTCAGCCGGAAACTTCATCTCAGGCACCCTCTGTAGACAACTCCACCTTAAGATCTCTCCTTCACCGACGAGCTATCAAATCCACTCCATCACGGGCAAACCCCTAAGCCGCAGACACATCCGTCACTGCGTGGGTCCACTACAACTCAGCATCGGTATCCTGCACACTGAACACATCCATTTGCTGGTTCTGGAGGAATCCACCGCTGACGTGGTTCTAGGGCGCCCGTGGCTGGAACAACACAACCCCAACATCTCCTGGCGCATGGGCGAAGTCCTGAAGTGGGGCGATCACTGCTTCCCAGACTGCTTCCCAGCGCTTCCTGTTCCAAAACCTCCACTCTCCAAGTCTCTTCTCGTGAATGCCACGTCCATCGAGAGCCCTGTTGAGAAGCGCTCCGTGGATGTTCCCCCTGACTACGCCCCCTTCAGCGACGTCTTCTGCCCGCAACGCGCCTCCAAGCTTCCTCCACACCGGCCATGGGACTGCGCCATCGATCTGCTGCCAGGTGAACCAGTGCCCAGGGGACGCATATACCCCCTGTCCATACCGGAGGAGAAGGCCATGGAGGAATACATCAAGGAGGCACTCGAACAAGGTTACATCCGCCCGTCTACTTCCCCTGCTGCTTCAAGCTTCTTCTTCGTGGCAAAGAAGGACGGAGGCTTGAGGCCATGCATCGATTACCGTGCACTCAACAAGATCACCATCAAGTTCCGATATCCACTTCCCCTCGTCCCAGCGGCCCTGGAACATCTCCGCGGTGCCACTGTGTTCACCAAGTTGGACCTCCGCAGCGCGTATAACCTCATCCGGATACGTGAGGGGGACGAGTGGAAGACCGCCTTCGTCACGCCCACTGGACACTACGAGTACCTCGTGATGCCGTATGGCCTGGTCAACGCCCCTCCGTATTCCAGGATTTCATCCACGAGGTGCTCCGGGAGTTTCTCCATAAGTCCGTTCTGGTTTATATAGATGACATCCTCATCTACTCCCGGAGCTTGGCCGAACATCGCCACCACGTTGCGGAGGTCCTCCAGCGCTTACGGCAGTTCCATCTCTTCCTCAAGGCTGAAAAATGCTCATTCCACCAACCCTCCGTCCAGTTCCTGGGGTACGTGATTGATCACAGTGGCATCCGGATGGACGAGGGGAAGGTCTCCGCCATACAGTCCTGGCCCACTCCTACCACCATCAAAGAACTCCAAAGATTCCTAGGTTTCTCCAATTTCTATCGCCGGTTCATCAAAAACTACAGCACAATCGTCAGTCCACTCACCAACCTCCTCCGTCACCAGCCCAAGTCTCTGTCCTGGTCTCCATTAGCCACCGACGCCTTTGAGACCCTGAAGAAGGCCTTCACCACCGCTCCCCTCCTCGTCCACCCTAACCCGGACCTCCCGTTCATAGTAGAGGTGGACGCATCTACCACCGGAGTGGGAGCGGTCCTTTCACAGCAGCAGGGGACACCAAGTAGACTCCATCCATGCGCCTTCTTCTCCCGCAAGCTCAACCCGGCGGAGGTCAACTACGACATCGGTGACCGCGAACTCCTGGCCGTCAAGCTTGCCCTTGAGGAGTGGAGGCATTGGTTGGAGGGAGCTACTCACCCATTTCAAGTCCTCACTGATCACAAGAACCTCGAATATCTGAAGGCCGCAAAGAGACTCAACCCTCGCCAAGCTCGCTGGGCTATGTTCTTCTCTAGATTCAACTTCTCCATCTCCTACCGTCCTGGTTCTAAGAATACGAAGGCTGATGCCTTATCTCGCCTCTATGCTCCTGAGGAAAAGCCCGAAAAACCTGATACTATTCTGCCGGAGTCCATCTTCGTGAGCCCCATCCAGTGGTCCGAAGAAACCATTCCCTCCGCCAATGCCTCCACACGCACTCCGCCGGGTTGCCCACCGGGCTTGCAGTACATCACACGGGCACGTCGCACTCCACTCCTGCACAACGTTCACTCTTCACTTGGCACTGGTCACCCGGGGGTCAAGGAGACCCTCTCGTTGCTCAAACAACGCTTCTGGTGGCCCAACATGGCCAACGACGTCAGGAGGTACGTGCAGGGCTGCAGGGAGTGTGCCATCTCCAAGAGCCCACGCCATCTTCCCACCGGCAAGCTCTTTCCTCTGCCCGTTCCTGAGAGACCCTGGTCACACCTGGGAGTGGACTTCGTCACCGATCTCCCCGAGTCTGACGGTCACACATGCATCCTGGTGGTGGTGGACCGCTTCTCAAAGTCCTGCCGTCTGATACCCCTGGAGGGTCTACCTACCGCCATGGCCACCGCAGAACTAATGTTTAATCATGTTTTTCGCTATTATGGATTACCTGAAGACATCGTCTCCGACAGAGGACCCCAGTTTGTCTCACACGTCTGGAAAGCCTTCTTCTCCCTCCTGGGTGTGACCGTCAGCCTATCGTCTGGATACCATCCTCAGTCGAACGGGCAGACGGAACGGAAGATCCAGGAGATCGGCCGCTTCCTGCGTACCTTCTGTCACGGCCACCAGAACTCCTGGAACCAGTACCTGGGTTGGGCCGAGTACGCACAAAACTCTCTCCGCCAAGCCTCAACGGGACTAACACCCTTCCAGTGCGTACTCGGCTACCAACCCCCGATGTTCCCCTGGGACGGGGAACCCTCCAACGTTCCGGCAGTCGACTACTGGTTCCGGGAGAGCGAGAGGGTGTGGGACTCAGCTCACCACCAGCTGCAGAGGGCCCTGCGCAGACGCAAGATGGCAGCCGACCTTCGACGCTCCGAGGCTCCTGTCTACCAGCCGGGGCAGAAGGTCTGGCTGTCCACCCGGGACATCAGGATGCGTCTGCCCTGCAAAAAGCTGAGTCCCCGCTTCATTGGCCCGTTCACCATCCTTCGGCAGATCAACCCCGTCACCTATCGTCTCCAACTCCCGGCACAGTATAGTAGAATCCATCCTACATTTCACGTGTCTCTACTCAAACCTCACCACCCTTCTGTTGTTCCCTCCACAGAGCCTGACGTGGCAGCCGCCGAGCCCCCCTTCCACTTCTCCTAGAGGACGGCACAGCCTACGTGGTCCACGAGATCTTGGATTCCCGGCGCCGTGGTGGTAAACTCGAGTACCTCGTGGACTGGGAGGACTATGGTCCCGAAGAACGCTCATGGGTTCCCAGGAATGATATCCTTGATCCTCTTCTGTTACAGAACTTCCATACCAACCATCCAGACAGACCTGCCCCGCGACCCAGGGGAAGACCACCACGACGTCGGGGTCCGCGGCCCTCAGGAGCGGGCCGTGGGAGGGGGGGTACTGTCACAGACACGCCAGGCTCCACCTCACCACAGTACCCACGCACTCAATCACCAGCTTATTAATCACCGCCACCTGCACCTCATTCACTCTGCAATCACCAGCACTACAAAGCCACCACTCTCACACACACTCACTGTCCGGTCTCGTTTGCACTACGCCATGTATATGCTTACCTTAAGGACTCCCCTTCAACATACTTACCTGCTCCAGCGATCTCCTTCATCTCCTTCGTCTCCTGGTCCCTTCGTGTGCTTACCCTTCTGTGTGTGTGAGTGTCTCCAACGTCTCCCTCCATCTCAGCTCAACTCCTGGATCCACAAACCACACAAGGACAGTATTACTTTATATTCATCTCTCAAGAACCTGATAACAGCCATTATCACTCTGTGTTCCACATATTGTTCCAATAAACTCACCTGGATTGCTTTTATCTCTGCCTCCGTGTCTATATCATAACAATGACATTATTTTAGCTTTTAGCGATGATTCAAATGACAAACTTAAGCGTACATGGGAAAGGGAACTGGGAATACAAATTCAGGAGGAGTCCTGGGAACAGGCCATAGAGAGGATACGTTCTACCACGACTTGTGCTCGTCTTGGACTTATTCAGTTTAAGGTCTTACATAGGGTACATTTTTCTAAACTTAGACTATCTGAAATATATCCGGACGTGGAAGACAAATGCGATAAATGTCATGGCTCACCTTGTCATCTTAGCCACATGTTTTTTTTTTTGTCCTGATTTGAAAGATTTCTGGCTGGGTTATTTTAATATTATGTCCTCTGTTCTCGAGGTAAATCTCCAACCTTGTCCTCTGATTGCTATATTTGGAATTCCTGACCCCTCACTTGCACTCAACCCTACACAAAAGGACATCATAGCTTTTACATCTTTACTAGCAAGGCGCTCTTTATTGTTACACTGGAAGTCAGCTAAATATCCTTCTGTCTCCCGATGGCTCAGAGACGTCATGTATTTTTTAAAACTTGAAAAAATTAAATACACGTTGAGAGGATGTACAGACAAATTTTTACATGTTGATACATGTTGATTTTATACATGTTGATACATTACTTGCCTTTTACTTTTAGAGATTAAAAACTAGTCTGTTCATTTTGCTGTTGATCTATGAAGCAAACTGGTTGGTAAAGAAAAGGGGGGCAAAACGCCCCCTTTGTACAAAAATATTTTCAGTCAAAATACGAATTAATTATGAAGGCTGAGCAATTTTAATATTTGGTGAATAACTCCTGCCATACTCACTCAAAACCAGAATGGCAATTCTAGTCACATTTATGTTTTGTTTCACTGCAATGTCACATTTTCCTTAAGGGGGGCGTTTTCCCCCACTCTACCCTATAATTCCTTTGAAGTGATGGTGCTTTATGTAACATTATGTAAGTTGACATTTGTGCTGGCTACTGTATACAGGCCACCAGGGCACCATACTGACTTTATCAAAGAATTTGCTGATTTTCTGTCAGAGTTAGTACTGGCTGCGGATAAAGTCCTTGTTGTTGGTGATTTTAATATCCATGCAGATAATAATAAAGACGCATTTGGATTGGCATTTGCAGATATTTTAAACTCTATTGGAGTTAGACAACACGTGTCAGGACCCACTCATTGTCGTAATCATACCCTAGATCTAATACTGTCGCATGGAATTGATATTGATGCTGTTGAAATTCTAGAGCAGAGCGATGATATATCAGATCATTATCTAGTCTTGTGTATAATACAATTAGCCAAGGCTACAAAACAACCACCCAGCCATAAATATTGTAGAACCATCACGTCTACCACTAAAGATTGCTTTATAAATAATCTCCCCGAGCAGTTTCATCACCTTAGTATACCTGACAACTTAGAAGAACTCGATGCTGCAACAGAAACTATTGGCTCTCTCTTTTCCAGCACATTAGATGCAGTCGCTTCTTTATGTCTAAAGAAGATTAAGGAAACTAATCCAACGCCGTGGTATGATGAGCACACTCGGGCTCTAAAACGAGCTGTTAGAAAAGCTGAACGTAGTTGGAAGAAAACAAAACTAGAAGTTTTTCGCCTTTCGTGGAAAGAAAAAATTATTGAGTACAGAACGGCTATAAGAAATGCTAGATTTACTTATTTTTCAAATCTCTTAATAGAAAACAAACCTAATCCTAGGTATTTATTTGACACAGTGGCTAAATTAACTAGAAACAGAGATTCAACTGCTGACGTTTCCATAGAGCACAGCAGTAATGACTTTATGAACTTCTTTACTTGCAAGATTGATAATATTAGAGAGAAAATTAAAAACATGCAACCGTCTACAGTTTCGCTTCAGACAGTGCACTGTAGTGTCCCTGAGGTAAAACTAGAATCATTCGCCGCTATAGGAGAGGAAGAATTATCTAAACTTATCAAATCATCAAAATCAACGACATGTATGTTAGACCCAATGCCGACTAAACTACTGAAAGAAATGCTTCCAGAGGTCGTAGGTCCACTTCTTGATATAATTAATTCATCCTTAACACTAGGATAAGTGCCAAAAACTTTTAAGCAGGCTATTATTAAACCTCTTATTAAATAACCTCAACTAGATCCGAGAGATTTAGTAAATTACAGGCCAATATCGAATCTACCTTTTCTGTCAAAGATACTAGAAAAGGCAGTTTCAACACAACTGTGCTCCTTTTTAGAAAGAAATGGAATCTGTGAGGATTTCCAGTCAGGATTTAGACCATACCATAGTACTGAGACTGCTCTCGTTAGAGTTACAAACGATATACTCCTATCATCCGATCGTGGCTGTATTTCTCTATTAGTGTTATTAGATCTCAGTGCTGCTTTTGACACTATCGATCACAACATTCTTCCAAAAAGACTTGAAAACTATATTGGCATTAGTGGAATTGCTTTGGCATGGTTCAAATCTTACTTATCTGACCGTTATCAGTCTGTAGTAGTTAATGAAGAGATGTCGTATCGATCACAGGTTCAATATGGAGTACCACAAGGCTCAGTATTAGGACCGTTGCTTTTCACTCTGTACATGCTGCCCTTAGGAGAGATAATTAGGAAGCATGGTGTTAGTTTTCACTGCTACGCTGACGATACTCAGCTCTATATTTCCTCGCGCCCTGACGAAACCTACAAATTCACAAAACTAACAGAATGCATAGCTGACATTAAAAACTGGATGACAAGAAATTTCTTATTATTAAATTCAGAAAAAACTGATATCCTAATCTTTGGACCAAAAACTTCCTCACGAAAAAACCTTGAATACTCTCTAACACTTGACGGGTGCTCCATTAAAACTTCGCCCTCAGTTAGGAACCTGGGTGTGCTCTTTGATACCAATCTTTCATTTGAAAGTCATGTTTCTAGTATCTGTAAAACCGCCTTCTTCCATCTAAAAAATATATCTAAATTACGACATATGCTCTCAATGACAAATGCGGAACAGTTGGTTCATGCATTCATGACCTCAAGACTAGATTACTGTAACGCTCTACTGGGTGGTTGTTCTGCTCGGCTTTTAAACAGACTACAGTTGGTCCAAAATGCGGCAGCTAGAGTTCTTACTAGAACCAGAAAGTATGACCATATTAGCCCAGTTCTGTCAGCATTACATTGGCTCCCTATTAAACATCGTATAGATTTTAAAATCTTGCTACTTACTTATAAAGCTCTAAATGGTTTAGCTCCCCAGTACCTAAGTGAGCTCTTAATGCATTATAGTCCTTCACGTTTATTGCGATCTCAGAATTCAGGCCAGTTGATAATACCCAGAATATCAAAATCAACTGAAGGCGGCAGATCCTTTTCCTATTTAGCACCTAAACTCTGGAACAATCTTCCTAGCATTGTTCGGGAAGCAGACACACTCTGTCAGTTTAAATCTAGACTAAAAACACATCTCTTTGCTCTTGCATACACATAACACATTATCAATACATTAACATTTTTCAAATCCGTTAAAGGATTGTTACGCTGCAATAATTAGGTCGGCCGGAACCGAGAACATTTCCTATAACACTAGATATACCTGTACATCAGAATAAGAATGGCATCTACGCTAATATCTGTCTCTCTGCTTATCCTGAGGTCTGCCGGGTGCTGGATCCAGGCCGTATCCAGATCAGATGGAGAACCTGCGTCTGGACCTGACTACAACGTAGCCCAGGAGACAATGGGCCTAAAGATCCAGTTCTGGCTGCATCTATAATTCCGATTTTTAATCCCCGTATCCGCTTACATATTTATATATAATCTATTTTTAATCTCTATAATAAAAATGTATAATTCAGATTTTGATCTCCATATCCATTTACATATATATCTTCCAAGGGTTTTTTTCCCCTCTTAGGACTTTTTTCCCAGTGCTAGCATGCTGGGTTTTTCTCCTAGGGGTTTTTTCCCCCCCTGGGAGTCAGCCGACATTGGCTTAATGTAGCACCATCTTGTATATGTTACATATTACCACGCTTGTTTGTACAGCTTTTTTTTAACCATTTCCTTTTTTTCTGTGCTTCTAATATGTAAAGCTGCTTTGAAACAATTACCAATTGTAAAAGCGCTATATAAATAAATTTGACTTGACTTGACTATACAGTATGTACATATATACACTACTGTCCAAAAGTTTGGGATCTGTAAGTTTTTTTCAATGTATTTAAAAGAAGTTTCACCTGCTCACAAAGGTTGCATTTATTTAATTAAAAATACAGTAAAAACAGTAATATTGTAAAATATTATTACAATTTAAAATGTTTTTTTATATTTGAATATATTTTACAAAGTAATTTATATTCAGTGATCAAAGCTGAATTTTCAGCATCATTACTCCAGTCTTCAGTGTCACATCCTTTAGAAATCATTCTGATATAATGATTTGATGCTCAAGAAACAATTATTGTGTACAATTTTTTTTTTTCAGGATTCTTTGATGAATAGAAAGTTGAAAAGAACAGCGTTTATTTGAAATATATTCCTTTGTAACATGGTCACAACAAGTGTCACAATCAGGGATTGACATTAACACCCGCCAACCCGCCAAATGCGGGTAGATTACAGCTGTGGCGGGTAAAACAGCCACTCCCACTAGCCACTTTGACGGGTTGAATGTAATTTCAGTTTACAGCCAAATGATCGTCTAAGATCGTCGTAGCACAAAATTAAAATCCAATCACACAATTCGTCATTTACGTGCAGTTAGTGAAGGAGCGATAGGCGGAATTACGCAGAATGACAAACAACAGAAGCGCTCTCTCGCGTGCACTCTCTCTCTGTCGAATAGTCTAATACACGTGCACGCAGATCTCTAAATGTCCATCGTGTGGAGTATCTCGCGTGAATACAGTCGGTTATGGCTTAAGTGGACGTAAACAGGTGGGTAATAACTGAATATGCGTCAGTTACGTCCATGCATTCAGCAGTCCAATTAAATAGGTCATTCATGTTAATCAAACAACAAAACATGTTAAATAAATGTAGGCTATATGTTAATCCTACTATATCTGAAAAAAGATTATTTTTAATTTACTATTGTTTTTGTAATTTGCTTCTTTCATAATAACTTATCTCATATTTGCCCATGCTCATATATTGTCGACCTCTTGCCCACCCGTAATACCAGCTGATATACAATGTAGTCTTGATTTGGGTGGTCGATGTGCATTTAAAAGTTTGAAAGGGTTTTAAATCTTCTAAATCAAGTAAAATTACTCAAAATAAAGTAATTTAAGCATAACAAAGTCAACTTTAATCATATAAAATGTAATTTACCAACATCAAAATTGTGGCTAACCCTAACTTTGGAAAACCACTAGCCACAGTGGCTGATGAGCAAGTTAATGTTAAGCCCTGGTCACAATATATACAGTATATTGTGTGTGTGTGTATATATATATAAAAATCAATCAATCAAATATATATCAAATATATACATATCAAATATATACACTACCAGTCAAAAGTTTGGAAACATTACTATTTTTAATGTTTTTGAATAAATTCTCTTATGCTCATTAAGGCTGCATTTATTTCACAATAAATACAGAAAAAAAACAATAATATAGTGAAATATTATTTTAATGTAAATCAGCTGTTTTCTATGTGAATATATAGTAAAGTGTAATTTATTCCAGTGATCAAAGCTGAATTTTCAGCATCATTACTCCAGTCTTCAGAGTCACATGATCCTTCAGAAATCATTCTGATATGATGATCTGCTGCTCAAGAAACATTTATGAATATTATCAATGTTGAAAACAGTTATGTACAATTTTTTTTTTCAAAATTCTTCAATGAATAGAAAGTTCAAAAGAACAGCATTTATTTAAAATATAATATTTTCTAACATTATAATTGTCTTTACTATAACTTCTGATCAGTTTAACTCATCCTTGATGAATAAAAGTATTGATTAATTTTATTTCTATCCCCCAAAAATAAAATTAAAATTCTTACTGACCCCAAACTTTTGAACGGTTTAATGTTACAAAAGATTTAGATTTCAGACAAATGCTGTTCTTTTGAACTTTCTATTCATCATAGCATCATGAAATAAAAATGTAAATAACCGTTTTCAACATTGATAATAATCATAAATGTTTCTTGAGCATCAAATCATATCAGAATGATTTCTGAAGGATCATGTGACACTGAAGACTGGAGTAATGATGCTGAAAATTCAGCTTTGATCACTGGATATAAATTACACTTTACTGTATATTCACATAGAAAAAATATTTCACATTACTGTTTTTGTTTGTATTTTTAATCAAATAAATGAAGGCTTGGTGAGCAGAAGATACTTCTTTTAAAACATTAAAAAAATCTTACTGACCCCAAACTTTTGAACAATACTGAATTAGCTGAAAAATAAAGAATATGTACTTTATTAACAGTGAACCCTTTTGACCCAATATTATAACCCCTGTTCTCACACATAGATGGAAACAAGGTTTGAATACACAGATTTTCCCTCTAATGAAACGAGCTGTAGAAAGATCTCAATGATCTTCACCTTCATATCCTTCAGTTAAAGACTGTGTGCTTCGGACTACAAAGCCGCTCAGATCGTCTGTCCTCGGAGGAATTCCTCCACACACAGCAGGGGATTGTAGCCAGCTCACATCAGACAATCAACAAAAAATCTTTAAACAACATCACAAAAATCATGTCTTCCAGGACTATATGATTGTGTCACATTTTTGCCATCACACTATACGAGTCTAATATACAAACAGAAACACCAACAGTGTCCATCTCAAGGTTTTGGTTTCTGGCACTGAAAACAATTGTTCTTTGTTTTCCACGTTGTTTTCGTGCGATTCTTTCTTTCTACCCCAGATTGATATCTCCAGCAAACAGGGTAATGAGCAGAATTATAGTGAATCCGGTGAGCAGCCCAGCATTTTGGATCAGGAAGAACACGACCCTTCCTCGATAGCCTCTGGTGTGTGCTGCCATGATGCTGTTCATCTCTGGGAACTGGAGAAACAGCGCTGTGTTTAGATATTTAAAGACACTTTCTGGAATACTTGATTCTGATCAGTCGCGGCATTTTTGGGTAATTTTGACTGAAAGCAGCTCTTGTATCACACCACAGACTTACTTTTAGCACTATCTTGCATTTCAGTTGTTTGTAGTGAAAATGATCTTAGAGGACTTTAATATTAATATCACTATAATATGGTTGCAGTGTTGCAGGCTAGTACTAAAATGTACATTCATCGTCATTATAACAGTTCTAACAACATATTTCATAATGTGATTTTGTAGGAATTGTAATCAGGCACTAAGAGTTCTTTGATCCAATGGGATCGTTTGGGGTCCTAGCGAAGACCCGATTTGTCACGACTCCAGGTGTGCGTCTCAGAGTGCACACTATCCATCCTAAATAGTATGTGACATTAGTAATATTCAGTACTGTTTAGGGCGGATAGGGTGGACATCTGAAATCTCATACTTCCCTACTATATAGAAGGTGAAACACAGAATGTGAAAATAAGTATGTCCGAATTCACAGATACCCAGATCAAGAACCCTACTACATCTGAAGAGTGAATAAGATTTACTATCCCATGAGGCCACGGGAGAGGATCTGTTAAAGGCAGAGAAGCGATGGTTGGTCACATGATCATGACAACATGACGAATGTAGTACGTCCGGATTACATTCATACTATATAGAACATACTTTTAGCAGTTGTGAAATAATAATTACTAATTCAAATTAAGTACCTACTGAGAGGAGAGTATGAGATTTCAGATGTGGGTTAGATTATCACATGATTTCAACTCAAATCAATATTTCATGGCCATTTTTTATGCTGAGTTGTAATAAGTGGGAGGCAGTCATGATTACTGTAATAAGTTTGAACATTTTCCACAGTTAAAAGAAAGACGTCTCACCATATCTGCGAGGGAGATGTAGAGGAACATTCCTCCAGCAATGGCAAAGATGGCATTAGGAGCAAAACTGCTGCCCAGCAGGATCCCCAGCGCCAGACCCAGATAACAGCACATCGCCGACAGCAGGTTAAAACACGCAGCCTGACCGACACTCATGCCCGAGTTCAACAGAATCACGAAATCACCTGCAGAGAGAAAATCCGACTTAAAGATCCCACTGAAGTGATGTTTTGATGATGGGTGTCTCTGCCTGTGTTTTACCCAGCTCATGAGGGAACTCTTCACAGAAGATAGCGATGGAGGTGCTGAAGCCCGTGAGTAGAGAGACTGTGAAGGACGCTCCGATGGCCAGACCGTCTATGAAGTTATGTACGGCATCGCTGACGGTGATCATCCACGCCGTAGTCTTTATATTCGACATTCCAGCCCCTTTAAGCCAGCGACAAGCTAAAACACAAGCATTCTGCACAAACGTAACACAATAGACTCTGTTAGAGGCACGCGTTCACACAAAATTCGTTCTTGGGGGCCGTTCACACAGAATGCATTTTGCGACTTTTTATCTCACAATTCTGACTTTTTCCCACACAATTGAGTTTACATCTATAAACTAAACACTATATCACACACCCAGTGCAATGTGACTCCAGGCGCGACGCAAGTGTTTTTTTGCTAGTTTTAGCCTGACGCAGTTATCATTCTCACACTGTTTAAATAGCAAATGCACTCGCGCTCCTCTGTTCACCCACGGTCTGAAACGAGGTGTGTTCAGGTGCGTTGTTGGCGTGTGGCTATTTTGAGGAACTGAAAACGACTGAAACCTGCTCTAAAGTCAATGGTGCAGTATTTTGTTTTGTTATTTAAAGGGCGTGTTAGTAATATGAGCCTATATGCAGGTTCAAACACGTTTGTTACACACACATGCCAAATATTAAAAGGTGCCAAAGAACATGTTTTCAAAAGATGTAATACAAGTCTTAAGTTTCCCCTGAATGTGTCTGAAGTTTCAGCTCAAAATACCCCATAGATTTTTTTTTTTATTCATTTTTTTAACTGCCTATCATTATAAATGCGCCAATTCAGGGTACGCGGCCCCTTTAAATCTCGTGCTCCACGCCCCAAGAGATCGCGCTTGCCTTAAACACCATAAACAAAGTTCAGACAGCTTATATAACCCTCAAACTGGATCTTTACAAAGTGTTCGTCATGCAGCATGTCTAATCGTGTAAGTACAGTATTTATTTGGATGTTTCCATTTCATTCTGAATAAGTTTGATAGCGCTCCATGGCTAAAGCTAACATTACACACTGTTGGAGAGATTTATAAAGAATGAAGTTTTGTTTATGAATTATACAGACTGCAAGTGTTAAATAATGAAAATAACGACAGTGTTGTCACCGTGAACACAGTAAGAAACGATGGTAACTTTAACCACATTTAACAGTACATTAGCAACATGCTAACGAAACATTTAGAAAGACAATTTACAAATATCACTAAAAATATCATTATATCATGGATCATGTCAGTTATTATTGCTCCATCTGCCATTTTTCGCTGTTGTTCTTGCTTGCTTACCTAGTCTGATGATTCAGCTGTGCACAGATCCAGACGTTAATACTGGCTGCCCTTGTGTAATGCCTTGAACATGGGCTGGCATATGCAAATATTGGGGTCATACATATTAATGATCCCGACTGTTACGTAACAGTCAGTGTTATGTTGAGATTCGTCTGTTCTTCAGAGGTCTTTTAAACAAATGAGATTTATATTTATATAAGAAGGAGGAAACAATGCTGTTTGAGACTCACTGTATGTCATTTCCATGAACTGAACTCTCATTATTCAACTTAATTAATTACTAACCCTAACTTGTAAAAAGCGCTATATAAATAAAGGTGACTTGACTTGACACACGCTGACTCGACAGGTTGAGGGTGTCTATATTCCGCCATGGCGTAAACACAACTGGCTTTTAAAGGGAATGGGAGAAGAGATTTGTTTTACACCCAAAACACACCCATTACTCATTAAGGGAATAGGCACACCCTTTTAGACTATGCACCAGGCGACCATTTTTTCCTTCGTTAAACTAGCAAAAGTGTATTTGGACACACCTGCGTGAGCTTCAGACCATGTGCTCAGATCGTTAATAGACTCACAATTCTGACATTTTCTCGCGACTGCAAGTTTATATTCAATTTAATTCAATGCAATTCTGACTCCTCAGAGTTATGAGTTTACATCTACAAAGATATAGAAATACAATTCTGACTTTTTTTCTAGCAATTGCAAATTTATATCACAATTTTTAGAAAAACAATGAAAAAGCAGCTTTGCGTTTAGACAAACTCTGTGAGATATCTATGTAAACACGAGCTATACGTGTGTGTTTGCCATTGCTCTTTATTCATTCCTCTGTCCTAAATCTCACATTTTTAAACGCAAAAACTCGTTCTGTGTGAAAAGTCCCTTGTGTTGAGCAACATGGGTCTCAAGATATGAATTTAACAGGTAAACTTTTAGAAAATTCATTAGCGAGATGCAGAAAAAGCAACAAGATGCGTCACAATGGTCATTTATGTTGGTCTAGAATGGAAACGTTTCCACTTCACAGTAAAAAAAGTGAGAAATAAAGAATGAAGTTGCAATTATGAGAAAAAAATTGTGGAAGGCAAAAATGTGTTCTGTGTGAACAGGCCAATAAACTTATAGTTTAAATGTCATTAGATAGTGGATGAAAATTTCTGAGTGAACTGAAGACGACAAAGTAAACAGTGGTTGGTGCACGCCAGATCGATAATGTGTTTCTGTAAATCAATAATCTTTATAATCTAATATTTATTGTACTGTACTTTCACTACATCAGGAAATCATGCACATTATCTGGAGAATCTGGTAAACATCTCTGGGTACTAACAGTGAAGCAATAAAGATTTATTTTTGTTGAATCCTCATGTTGTGATCCGGTCATTCTAACCTGGAGAGGATTTTCTTTTTCCTGAAAATGCTAGTTAATGTTAATGTTATCACATTGGACTAAAATTTACAGACTTTGCTCACACAGGGTATAATGACTTCCTGAAAAAATGTGATCATTTGATAATTTTTGTTTTCATAAACAATATGACCGGCCTGCAAAGAAATACAAAACATGTACCCAACCCTAACTGAAGGAAAATAAGCTGACATTTGGTGATGATAAAGCAAAATTAGAGATTTACAAGCAATTAGAAAGGCTGGCCATTTTGGCCAAGAACACCCAGTTAACTAAATGATTTTCAGCTCAACACAAGTTAATTATGTATGCTGTAATTATCAACATGTGAATTTTGTGTGTTACCTGTTCAGCAGGTGGACTCTCACATGGGTTGTTGGACTTTTCATTGACAGGGTTCGTCTCATGATTAGTGTTGTTTGTAATGATGTCGCCGCTGATGTTGCTTATGATGATGTCATTGCTGAAGGTGGAGATGGTGACATCATCAGATGACTGCAGGGGAGGGAAATGACTGTGTCCGAGCTGTCGGGGAGGTCAACCACTGTGTTAGGCCAGAAACCAGCTCAATCTCTTCCAATGTCCAAACACGTCTAAGCTCTTACCTCTGGATCTGCTTTCAGGACCATCTTTAACACTCGTTCAGTGAAGAACAAAATGTAAAACCCGCCAAAGATCCCAACTACGTCTAGCACATAGTCATCATCTTTGGGATCTAAGCCAAGGGCCTGTTCAGATGGCAAGAAGTGAGTTAGGACTCCATGCATGAAGAAGATTTTGAGTGATTGTTTTATGAAATTGTTTTCATAAGCCATATATCATATATCATCTCATGATCTCACTGTAACTCATTCGTACCTCCGGGATTAGTTGCAGTACAGCGTTTGAAAACAGTGTCCCAATGGCCAGTCCAATGAAGTACGTCAAGACTTTGGGAAAATATGATTTTTTCGTCAAAGGCACCAGAAATAAACCAACCAGAGCCGCCAAATTTATCACGGTCACAGCCAGGAACCCATAACCCCAAACTACAGAAAGCGAGTTGAGGAATGAATTCACACACATACTGAGGCATATTATTAGTTATATTATAAGTATTTTCATCAAGAAGCGAGACAAAATTGTAGGCTTAGTTAATGACATAACTAGTTCTGCTTTACTGCATCCCAATCTAGAAATCAAATAAGGGAAAAGTGTAAGGTTTAAGTCAAGTAAAACACTATCTCTTGTACAGTCTGTTAGTGAGGACTTCATTACCATATGAAAGGGAATCAGACAAAGGCTTTTTTCCTGAATGTGAAACGAGAAACAGATGCTTTAAAGTTCAGATCCTTTGACAAAATAAGCTCCGATTCACTCAATGTGACGACGGCTCATGGAAATTCCACTTATTCCACAAGTGTTTGCTCTCTAAAAGAATCTGTGATAAGAATATTACCTTTTATCCATCATGATTCACAGGCAAAAAGGGCAAAACCATGATTACACAAAAGTGTGTAATTCTTGATAGGAATGACAAGAAACCGTACTGTACCATAAATAGACTTTACACCCAAAATAAACACTATCTGTAACTCCCAACTGATAAGATCAGTGAATTTACGTGTGTTGCATGTTTCCTCATTGCTCAAATCTCATCTCCAGGCTCCATACGGTCATTAAACTGAAGGGCTTTGTGGTAATCAGACTCACCTTTGTGATCCGGTAAGGACGCGGATTCATTAAGGTTTGAGGGGAAGGTGTAAGGGCAGGCAGGGAGAAGGACCTGATTGAGAATAGCTGGACACATCATCTCCAGATCACCGAGACTGACCGCAGAAGCATTACCCAACCCAAAGACGGACAGCAGCTCTGTCAATGATGGACACTGTACGTGTAAAACAACATAAGATAAACCGGTCTTGTTTTAAGTAGCTCCTATACACCAGATAAACAAATATAAAGTGTGATATGCAGAATTTAGAGACAATTCCTGATCTGAAAAATCAGCTGAAACCATCATGGAGTTTCAGTTCAGTTTATTCAGGATTTTCAACCGTCATAGACCATCTACTTTCATTAAGAAAATTATTATAATTATTATAAAGAACTAACATTAAATAATGCTGAACAGATAATTATTTAGCCCAAAGATAATCATCATACCTATAGATCTCTTCACAGGGACAAGGTGGATTTTCTTTTAAATTCTAACATATTTAGAATTATATATAAGTTTATCAAGTGCAGGATGATGATGCATCAGCGAATGTGTTATTACAGGATGTACAAACATTTGCCAATTTTTTTGTTATAGCACAAAATATCAAATATTAAAAGAGGGTAATGGGGTAAGTTGGCCCCCTACCTGGATAAACTCTCACAGAATTAATAAATGACTTTTGTCATAAAATATATATAAATATTAATAAGAATTAAGTGTCAATGTAAAATACTAAAACTATAATGTATTTAAAAAAATATATTTCGACAATTTAGTTGATAATAATTGAAGAGCTGAGAACGATAGACAAAGCAGAAACCCAGTAAAAGAGATTCATCTGAGGGTAAAATGATTCTATGATTATTTAATTGCCCATATTTTAATGGAAGATGTGTCATAATAGCAACACTATGAGTGCAAATGTAACGATTTCACTTGTGAAAGCAAAGATGTTCGAAATATAATTCATCGAAATACTGAATAAGAACCCCATTAATTGCAATTAATATTACATTTAAAAATAACAACAATTAACAACATGCCACGGGGTCTTCTGTGCCAACTCTGGGTGGCCCATCTTACCCCAAGGTAAGGGTCTAATTTTATCTTTTAACTTCAAAATAAGATGTATAACTTTTACTTCACAAATCCAAAGAGGCACGAAATACTCGACATTAGAGATGCACCGATACGAAATTTCTCCACCGATACGATTATTCAGAGTGACGTCTGCTGATTCTTTTAAATTAATGATCATTTCATGATCATTAATAATTATTCATTTTATTTTATTATATTTGTAAAGAAATGCAAATAAAAACTTTATTCTCTTCATTTCATTAACTTGATCAGAGTAATTGGTATCAGTTATAAACAAACACATTACTCTAACTACACAAACTAAATTCTGAAGATTAAATCAATTCTAAATTAATTCTTAACTTTCGGAATGTTATTAATTCATATAATTACTACTCAAATTGAACATTAAAAACTAGTTTCTTAGCATTTTCTTTACACAGAGCACAAATTCAGTACATTTTCTTGCCCTCTTTTGATTGACAGGAGATATCGGCCCTGACTATCGGCTGTTTTCAGGCCGATATATCGGTGCATTTCTACTCAACATGCAACTCAAAGAATACAAGAGGCCTTGAACTCTTCTTAAACTCAAAATACATTTCTAAGCTTTATCGTTCCAATAATAAATAGTAAAGAATTTGGCTGAGGTTCTTCAATCCGACCTGTTTATATTGCTGTCTGTGTGTAAAGCACTAAAGCACAACTCTAGACCAAAGTTTCAAATAAATATGTGACACACATATATATATATGACGGTATTGATGCATATTGAGTGTTTTGCGAGGAAAAACCTGAGAAATAGAAGCAGTTGCGCTCAAACAAACACGTTAAACTAAAATACTCCTTTTCACTGCTTGTTGTAGTAAAAAAAGTGACAAGTTGCACCTGTCTTCTGTTATAATGGGGAAGAGTGGGATGAAGGTTACCTCAGTGTTCTTCAGAGGATTGCGGTCATCATCGACGGACGCCGCGCGGCGGATGGTCATCAGCTGCAGAAAGTTCTCCAGGTTTCCCGTGGACAGAGAGCTGTTTTCACCGTAGAAGCGCAACACATTTTGAAGAAAACCTTCCTCCATATTACTATCCTTTGATATGAATAACTTTACCGAGAACAAAGTTTAACGCAGTCGACGGTCAAGACGGAGGGAAGCAGACGCGCGCATAAGCCGCAGGTCAATAAACGAGACCAATTCTTTCATTTCCTTTTCAGAAATGATGTGCAATCTCTCGGACGTGGGAGGAGGAACACATATTTCTCGGCTTTCTAATCAGTGATAGTGGAATACACCTCTGTCACCAGTCTCTGCCCTCACTGCCGGTCAATGGCGGCTTTGTTCAGCTCTGACTCCAGTGACTTTCGAGCTGGAAGGAAGTTTCAATCATTGAAAAGGACAGAATCCCAATATTTGCACATTTCTCAATGAGGCCGAGCCAACTTTTACCAGTATTACTGACTCACCATGACTTTGTTCTACAAAAATAGTCACATTTTAAGTAAAAATAAAAATATGTACACACATATATTGAAACACAATTAAGTATTCATATGCACTTTGTTTGAAAAAAATATGATCTCTTATAAGGTTCCATTAGTTCATCCATTGACTCAGATTAACAATGAGCAACACATTTGTTATTTATTCATCTTTGTTTAAATTAGTTAATAAAAACTTTTATTTTTTCATGTTGGCTCAAGTCCATGAAATAATATTTACAGATACAGCTTTTGATTTTAACGTATTAAATGTTGAGATTAAAATAAACTACGATTAATAAATGCTTTAGAAGTATTTTTCGTTGTTAGTTATTGTTAACTAATGCATGTAACTAATGTTAACAAATAGAACCATATTGTAAATTGTTACCAAAAATGTTTTTGCAGTAATTAACAGGGCCATCCTGAGCAGAAGACAATCTTTTATGAATTTCATTATGGAAGATTTTAAAGCAGCTGTCGGTCAGACAACTACAAACATCATAAACAGTAGAAGTCTCAGACGTGACGTGGAGATTTGCAGTGGTGGGTCTCCATGCTCCAAAAGTAACTGTGGATTTGTTAGACAGCATCAGGAAGCCATTGACAATTTATCCCAAATAATTGCATTACTAACCCTCCACAGGTCAATGTTTGAACTAATTGTTATATACTATTGAACTAACATAGAGTAAGTGTATTACTGCCCTCCACAGGTCAAAGTTTGCACTAATTTTGACCTTCAACTGTTTGGTGCCCATTGAAGTCCACTATATGGAGAAAAATCCTGGAATGTTTTCATCAAAAACCTTCATTTCTTTTCGACTGAAGAAAGACATGAACATCTTGGATGACATGGAGGAGAGTAAATTATCAGGAAAAGTTTACTTAAAGTGAACTAATCCTTTAAATCATGAAAACAACAACAAAAAAAAAAAAAAAAAAAAAAAAAAAAAAAAAAAAAAGAGTCTGTAAACAGTTTAAGCATTTGCTACCAATCCTTCTTTATTTATAATAAAGGAAAAGCAAGTAGATCAATTAGCAAGAAAGACAACGAGTGTTCGCACGACAGGAGCAGGCGACCCATCTGATGTCTTTGGTCCGAACCGGAGCAGAAGGAACGGGACGGTGAAAGCGAATGACTGAAGGCACTTGATTACAGCGGTCTCAGATCATTTGGAAAAACAAAAACGAGTCTCTTTCTCCATACATGAGGAAGAACGTAAGTCGCTTGATAACGGAGTTCATTCAGAGAACTAGTAAGTCGCACTACATACATGGCCGGAGGCTACAAAAACACTATACATGTAGTTTACATATATACAGGATTGAGCTGAAAAGAGTGCTGATCATCCTCATGACAACATCAAGCAACCAAAGAAAAGAGACGGAGAGGCTGAATTAGAAATCCAGACCTCCTGACAGACAGACAGACGAGCTTTTCTGCATCCTGATCAAACACACAAATCTGATTCTTTCCGACGAGAGTCTTTCAGGAAGGCAAAAGGAAGCTGACGTTGCGAGCGGAAGAACGGCGCGGCATGAAATGAGGCGGCGAGTGAGGTATATCGTGAGCATGAAGACCAGAGGACGTGACGCGTCGGCTTCGATCAACGTGACCGAAGGCATGAAAGAGAGCGTCACTACGGACTAACATCTCCAAACAACTCAAACTACACTCAGCCCACTGAAACTCGGCCAGCCATCTTAGTGTTGATCATCTGGTATGTGGAAAATCATCTTTTTCCTCGACAATGACGATATGAAAGAGGAAGCCCACGAGAAAACACTCACAGGAACTACTGAGACTAACACTGAACTCAGATCAGACAGACAGAAAGGAGGTGTAAAAGAAGAGTAAGACAGAAGAATGAAGAGCAGAAGTCGGGCCGCAGCTCAACTCAGATGTAAACTTGACTTTCTCTTCATCTGACGGATGTGTGTGTGTGTGTGTGCGCGTGTGTGTGTGTGTGTTCATCACGGGCAGTGGGTCCGCGGTTGCCTCTGTGGAAGCCCGTTGTAGGCGGGTCGATCCGAGCGATAGCCTGAGGAGTGGGAGGAGCCTCTCGCGCTATTGGCCGGCTGAGAGTTGAGGTCGCTCTGCTGACTGCGCTCTCCCGGATGACGGTAGCCGCTCCGGCTGGGGTTTCGCTCGGGATGGGCGTTTCCATTATATCGCTGATTTCCCTGGTAACCGTGAATGAAGCGCCTGTTGCCCTGGAAAATCTGCAGAGCGGAGAGACAGTTCAGAAAGAGCACATGACAGCCAGAACACACGAGCGTACGCGACCCCTCACCTGTTTGTGCGGCACACTGGGACGGCCCGTGTACGTGGAGGCCTGATGCTGGAGCTCAGAGGGAGGCGGAGCTTTGACAGGAACTGAGCCTGTGACGGAGGAAGAGGTGGAGCTGCAGCGGGAACGGCTGGAGTAGCTCGTCTGAGGATGATACACTGCACACACACACACACACACACACACACACACACACACACACACACACACACACATCCATCAACACCTCCTGTGTTCATTCATATGGAAAACACACACAGTCTCGTTCACTGCCGCACCTGATCCAAACGACATGATGCTGCACTTCAGAGGCTCCAGATCATGGGAGAATTTCACAGCTTTACCAAGATCCTCGTCATACTTGCGCTCGCTGACGAAGTGCTAGAGAGAGAGAGAGAGAGAGAGAGAGAGAGAGAGAGAGAGAGAGAGAGAGAGAGAGAGAGAGAGAGAGAGAGAGAGAGAGAGAGAGAGAGAGAGAGAGAGAGAGAGAGAGAGAGAGAGAGAGAGAGAGAGAGAGAGAGAGAGAGAGAGAGAGAAGAGAGATTATACAACAGCTAAAGAAGAGTGATGCTTGTAATGTTTTAAATTGCTGTGTGTGTGTGTGTGTGTGTGTGTGTGCGCTTGTGTGTGTGTGTGTGTGTGTGCGTGTATTTTTTTTGTGACATATCAGGACACAAATGTGTATAATGACATGGGTATTACAAGAAGAGGTGATTATGAGGACATTACTCCATGTCTCCACTTTAGGGTTAGTGTAGGGGGAGAGAAAATACAGTTTGTACAGTATAAAAACCATTACGCCTATGAAATGACCCCACAATTCACAAAAACAAACTGTGCGTGTGTGTGTGTGTGTGTGTGTGTGTGTGTGTGTGTGTGTGTGTGTGTGTGTGTGTGTGTGTGTGTGTGTGCGTGTGCGTGTGCGTGTGCGTGTGCGTGTGTTTACCTTAATGTCAGCTCGTAGTTCAGTCAGCTGTTCTTCAGTCAGTGATGCTGATTGGTCAGCCAGTCTCTTCAGTGCCTCCGCTCTCTTCTGACGCCCGTCCAGAATCGCCACTGTCACACAAACACACAATAATTAATGAAAACACAGACAGACAGAAGGGCTGGGTATTGACACAAGGAAAAATAATCTCTCAGCTAATGCTGTAAGCTACACATGAGAGTCAGCTGGTGCCACTATAATAATATTGAAGATTAAATTAACTTATTTATATCCAAACACTTAAATTACACTCAATGATGTTATTATAAATAAAGTTCAGAATTACATAATCATATTTCTACTCCAATTCGTTTTTTTGAAATATAAACATTTAAATCGCGGCTGATTTATTCAAACATGCATTAAATATTGAAGAACATTAAAGATTATAATGAATATGTAACGGTGCATAGCTATATTTATCTTTCTAGAGTCACTTTTCTAGCTGACTAATGAGTTTATGGTCACTGAATGTGTTTTTCTGAGGTAAATGTGACGTCACGTGACATTGAAGCTGTTTTATTGAGGTTGAAGCACTGATTGAGCGATTACACGAGACATGATACGGATTTCAGTACGTTGTACTGTATATTTTAACATACCTTCAGATGTTCATGTTTATTTCGCTGTAACTGGTATTAAAGCGGAGGAGAGGATGATCACATGCTTCTCTTTAACTGAGGCGCTAAAGCGATCCATCACGCCACATTAAACAGCGCCAAAACGCTATTTATTTTCTGAATCTCATAATAAGATGGACGTCATTTGAAATCTGAGACTTTGCTTCATATCAAAAGTAACGGATTACTGTGATTTATTGGATGGGAGGAGCTACATATTCTGCTCATTCATCAGCTGAAAACAGACTAATCGATTCTTGGGATTTAAGAATCAATATCGGTTCATAAAAATGAGAATTGATTAAAAAAATTTTTTACCCAGCCCTAATAAATAGATAGATAGATGTGCTGTCACTCTACTCACTGGCTTCTGCTTTGACTTTGTCCATCTCGGCGAGCAGCGCCACCTCTCGATCCATGAGGCTGGACAGAGAACAGGAACACTTAGAGACGAACAGATCTGCTGAATAAACACTTGAATCCATTTTGAAATGCTGGTTTGGATTCGCTGGTCATAAACTGATCCGTATCCGTAAGACACCCTGAGATTATCCACGCAGTTTGAATGAGGAGTCTGTTTGCTAAAGTTTGTCGTAAATGTGCTGCTGTTGCTTAGTCGGGGACACTTGATATTTGACTTGACATTTGATATTCAACAGTGCTTTGATCTGCCTGCATTGACACCATTTTCTTTAAGAGCTGCTGTGCTGCCAAAATTATATACCAGTTATCAATGTAAGGCTGCTTTGACACAATCTGCATCGTAAAAAGTGCTATATAAATAAAGGTGACTTGACTTGACACAGTGGGTGGGTTCAGATATTCTTATTGATCAGGGTTTAATGGTTTTGTCCTTTCTCTGATTGGAAGACGTTCACAGAAATCATACAAGCCTGCTTTATTACATAACTCCAAAATATAAATAAATGATTTCTTTAAGGTGCATTCAGTAGTTTGATGCTCAGACTTTCCTTTTCTGTTACTTCATACAGATTCTCCCATTTTCACTCTTCACTCATCAACAAAGTACAAAGACAAAAACCCAGCGTCGACTCGTGGTGACAGAAATGATGCCTGAGTTTTGTTGGACAGGCAAGAGAATTAATTACTGGATAGAGCCCTCTAAAAATCACTCATATCAGTGTCATTAACATAAAACTCAGAGATTATCATGTGATCCTCATCGATAGATAGATGCATGTCTGTAATGAATGTCCCTTTAAGGCAAAATGAACAAAACAGACTAAGTGAGTTATTTTTATAACAACTGATCACCAACCAAAACTGTGTGTGTGTGTGAGAGTGTGTGAGAGTGTGTGAGTGTGTGTGAGTGTGTGAGTGTGTGAGTGTGTGAGTGTGTGAGTGTGTGTGAGTGTGTGAGTGTGTGAGTGTGTGAGTGTGTGTGAGTGTGTGAGTGTGTGAGTGTGTGTGAGTGTGTGTGAGTGTGTGTGAGTGTGTGTGTGTGTGTGTGTGTGTGTGTGTGTGTGTGTGTGTGTGTGTGTGAGATACCAGCTCTGCAGCTCAGCAAACGTCTGCTTCATTCTCTTGATGGATGAGTCCATCTCATCTTTCACCACGACTCTGTAGCGGGACAGTGACGCCGCACAGCGCTGCAGGTCCTTCACAGAGCGGTCCACGTTAGGCCCTGAGAAAACCGCAAACATTTACAACACTAGACTTTCACTTTCACCAATGCATGTCATACACATGAAAGATGATGATGAATATGAAGAAAAAAAAAGATGGTGAAGAACAGAGTTTGTCACATGCCTGATCACGTGTCATTTCAGCAATGATCACTGCACTATTATTCTAACATGTGGTCAGAACGATCCGAACCCTTGAATGCTTGTTCCCGATGATAACAGTAACACAGAGAATCAATCAATCCACGATCACGGTCTGTTAGGGCTGCGATTAATGATTACCTCGATAATCAACCAATATACAAATCACTGGATCGATCAGGTGACTATTCTGGCGACTTTCAATGATGAATTATAAGCTCTTAACTCTTCTGTTTTTCATTTACAAGCCATTTTATTCAAACCACAAAATGCTCTTTTTCCATAGTAACCCTTTTTGTGTCACATTTCTTCTCAGGGCAGATTTCACTGCATTAATGCACACTTTCCCTAAACATCAATAACTAACACAAAAACATAAAATAAATAAATCATGCAGTGAAACTGAAGTAACGGACGCTGTCGTTCTAAACACTTCATGTCCCACTGACGACAGAAGATCATACTGGAGTGCAGTGCTTCCCACACATAGACTTTACTTGGGCGGGCCGCCCACGTATAATAACGGCCGCCCAAGTATATTATTATTTTTATCCTCTTATACTTTTATATCTGCACAAGATAATGAAACCATCCGCGATCGATAAACTAGTCGTTTCACACCTGCTTGTTATGTGTGCATCAGAACTGTACCGCTAACATTCAAACGGGCGCTGCATTGTGCAAAGTCAGCGCTTCAGACTGCTTCAAAGTGATTCTCAATCAATGAAAAGTTCAGATTTATGCCAAGCGATTGCTAATGAACTCAAGTTGATGAATTATTACAATGTCTACTTTATGGCCTTCATATAAAATGTTTTAGACGATTTTAAGAATCTGAAGGATCAGCCTGCAATAGTGCAGACATTTCAAAATAAGAGTCCCGGTGTATTTCGGGCTTGTTTATAATTAAAAGTGACACACTAAGTTTTTTCTTTTTCTTTTGGGCATTATTGGTATTTTGGTTACACAATAAATTGTATTTAATTTGATTTCCATTTAATTCATAGTGAATTATTGTAGTCTCCCCCACAGACAGAAAAGACTAAGAACATTATTTGACAATTATTCATTTTATAAATTTTACTAGTAAAATCTGTGTCCCATTCACTGAGAGAGACACTATATGACAGCAAAGAGAACATAGGAAAAGGAGAACCATTTAAATACTGTAATTTTGCATAATAATGCATAATATTAGTAATTAATTAAATGCAATATGTTATTTAATTAAAATTAATATCAATAAATAAAAATACTGTTAAAAATCACACATTATTTGTTTGTCACATGTAGTAGATCATTTTTGTGCCGTGGGTAATAGGAGGATTTTTCACCCGGCTACCACCGCAAGTATATTTCAAACCTGTGGGAAGCACTGGAGTGTGAATAAATGTTATTTCTGTGCGATTTGTCCCTTTAATGTTAATATAGCTCATGAAATAGCAGTCTCTAGCAAAACATTAGACCGCTTTCAGTCGCGCAGACAAACACTTATATTGGGTTATGAAATGATAAAACTTGATGAAGCAGCGGTCTCTCTCATGAATTTAACATGTCACATGACGGGATTGTTTGTTTGTAATTTCGTCAAACTTTCACACACACTTCACACACAGCAGTAGAGGTTACCATCAGTCACATGATGATGATCATAATAATCAAACAAATTCTCACCGATCTTTCTGGCAGCAGAACCTCGCCACGCATCTTCGAATGGAATGGGCATAGAGGGATTCTGGGAGCTGGAACCGGGCTTGGGGTGAGACTTGTTACTGCGGAAACTCTGATGGTTGTGCCGCGGTCCGTTACTGGTGTCAGGGCTTGACGTGGACGTCACCTCTCCACCTGCAGCAGAGATAAACCCCATCAGCACTCACACACCTGAGGCCTTGTGTGACGAGCATCACATGACCTCAGCTAACGCACCTGTGGCCTCAGGAACCTCAGGAACCTCAGGAACCTCAGGAACCTCTGGAACCTCTGGAACCTCAGGGACGGCAGTTTCCGAGTCGAGCTCCGCTGCGTCCAGGGAGACTGAGTCCAGCTGCTCACTCAGAGAATCCAGAGATTCAATGTCGGCCGCTGCCGAACCGTTGGCATGGAAACCATTAACGGCTTCCTGACATTCAGCGCCTGCGGGCGATTCGGTAGGGGTCGCGTCTGCGGGAATGTCGGTTTGTGCTTTCGGCTTCTTTTTCTTCTTGGGCTGTGAATGACCGAGCAAACGCATGTGGAACACACTCAAGATCAACATTTATGTGTTTAAAACATCGATTATTAAACTTGATCCTCTCACATACATGTTTAACCCTTTAGTTACTCTGAGGTTCTTAAAGGAGAAAAACATCCATGTCGAAAAGCTTTGGAGCAACAGACTAAGTTTGGTCTAATTTAAAAAAAAAAAAAACACCCTTGGCAGATTATTGTTGAAGTGAAAAAAAAACAGGTTACAGGTTTTAGTTTATGAAAATGATTTATGAACATTTTTTATATAAAAATGTATATTTTCTAAAACATGTTTAACTGAAAAACCGCTAGAAAATAAATGCCGTAAATGTAAATAATTTGTGCTTCAAATTTGAGGTTGATACCCTTAATAATAATAATAATAATAATAATATTAATAAAAGCTTTCAGTAAGATTTTGTTTGGCTGCAGTACCAAACTCTTTCCATTAGATGGCAGCAAAACTCCAGTGGCTCCAGACAACAGCTAGCAAACCACAGTATAATTTCCCTCTCAAACACACACACACACACACACACACACACACACACACACACACACACACACACACACACACACACACACACACACACACACACACACACACACACACACACACACACACACACACACACACACACACACACACACACACACACACACACACACACACACACACACACACACAGACTATAATACAGCAGAAAACAGGAAAGAGTGAGTGTTTGCTATATTGGCAAAACCTAAGAAAATGGCGCCATCTGGTGGAAATAAAAATAGTGAAAAAAGTTCAATTTAATTTGAAGCCTTGCAAACAGAATGAAAGTGAGTTAAAGGCCCTATTATTATTATTATTATTATTATTACTACTATTATTATTATAATTATTTTGCAGTTCACATGGGTTTTAATGTGGACATTTTTGTCCTTAAGGTCACAGTACAATTATTTTTTGTACCTAATATAAAACAGATTTATGAAAGGAAATGAAGATCAAATATTAAAATTCACATAAAAACACTCTTATGCAGTTGAGATTAACATGCAAAAATCAAAAAACAAAATGACGTTTTTTTCATTTAAGGACACAGAAGGGTTAAACTGCATGTTTTGTTTACAGTTTTATTTCATGATCACCACACATTATGATTTTCTCACCTTCTTTTTTCCAGTGACATTCCACTCCTTCAGGATCTCCACGGCACTACCTGACAGCACACACACACACACACACACACACACACACACGGGTCATTTTACAGCAGGTCTCCAGTGAGAGTCTCTGAGATCACAGGAAACGCAGCAGCTCTTCAGGAGCTCACAGTAATGCGCGTCTGTACCTTCCACAAACGCCTGCACCGCTCGATCCACGCAGTTCTCGAAGTGCTGCAGCACCAGAGCGATCTCATTATTGCTCTTATTGGGAACCACGGCTCGCACAGCATTTATCTGACGAGAGAAAAACATTCAGTGAGTCGAGCCGTCCGGTTCACAGGAAAGAGACGACAAAGAGCACAGAACCATCAGCGTCTCTCGTTCGGTGCGAACGACCCCGAGACTAACAGAAGAGAAGACATTTGTACCTTTTCCTTCATCTTCTCAAAAGTTCCTCCTTGAGACATCACCATTTTTGAGTGCGTGTCGAACACCACTCCTGTCACATCTGGAAGAAGAAAAGGGGAGGAAACATTCTTACAGATTCCACGTGTTCAGCTCGACTTCGACAGAGAGAGAGGCTTGGCAGTTAAAGCTTTTCCCCAAAAATATGTAGGTCAAGAGAAGAGCCAGAGAGAGCAGGAGGGACGGCCCACTTAGGGTTTTTTGTTGTAGCCCCTGATCCAATCAGAATCATTTAATATGAAGCTGCTGAAATCAACTCCCAATCCCATTCTTGTATTTTTGCAAGCTTCACACTTCAGTGCATTAAGGTTAGTAATAAAATTAACTGTTCAAACTAAAAATTATTTTATATGGCTCTTATAATAATTCCACTTAGTGCAGCATTGACTTTTTTTTTAACAAAACCAAAATGTAACTAAAAGGCTTTGGAGACCGCTCACAGCAGCAGTAAAACACTCAAAGTGAGTGAAGTGGCTTCAACATTCAGACAAAATAAAGCTCAATTCTGCCTAAAGGTGCCTTAGAACGTTTTATCACAAGACGTAATATAAGTCTAAGGTATCCCCTGAATGTGTCTGTGAAGTTTCAGCTCAAAATAACCCATAGATTTTTTTAAATTAATTTTTTAACTGCCTTTTTTGGGGCATCATTATAAATGCACCGATTCAGTGCGTGTCCCCTTTAAATCCTCGCGCTCCCCGCCCCTGAGCTCGCGACTCTATATGCAGTGCATAAACACAGTTCACACAGCTAATATAACCCTCAAAATGGATCTTTACAAAGTTTTCGTCATGCATGCAGCATGCATACGTCGGATCATGAGAGTATAGTATTTGGATGTTTACATGATTCTGAATGAGTTTGACAGTGCTCCGTAGGGATGGGCGATATTATAGTTTGCGATAAATACCGTTGAAAATTCTCCTCACAATAAAAATTTGTCTCCTCGCGATAATTCCGATAAGTCTAGTTGTTGACGTAGTTTCGTGCACGACCGATTCACGGTTCACGTACGGAGTGAAACGAGCATGACGAAAGGCAGACGTGAGGGTGAGAAGCAGCTTGTTGTTAGCGAGGAGCTTCCTCCACAATTTGGAACTGGTTTGGTTATAGAAAATCAGATGCAGAGCAAACTACCATAATCACTATAAACAAATGTTCAATGAATGAGCCGTATGTCATTCACGCAGTCATCACCCGGGTGCAGGTGAGACCTGAACATCTCACGTTGCCATCTGTGTTTAAACTAAACTCATTTAAGCCTTGCCACTTTAAACATTCAACCGTAAGACGCAAAAGTGTACTCACCCGAAGCGTGCGTCACAGCTGTATTCTGTAAACTATCTGAACACATAGTTGGGATTGTTACTTTTTGGTAGTTAGGGCTGTTACGGTTGGCATGACAACTGCGCCACGCGGCCGTGTGATTGATTGATTGATAGATATATATATCTGTCAATCAATCAATTTAATCAATCAATCAATTCATAGACTGCAAGTGTTTAATAATGAAAATAGCGACGGCTCTTGTCTCTGTGAATACAGTAATAAACGATGGTAACTTTAACCACATTTAACAGTACATTAGCAAACATGCTAACGAAACATTTATATAGACAATTACAAATATCACTAAAAATATCATGATATCATGGATCATGTCAGTTATTATTGCTCCATCTGCCATTTTTCGCTAGTCTGATGATTCAGCTCAGTGTTTCCCATAGGTTTGGTTGGGGAAAACTGACAGACACAAACAATTGTTTCTTTTAATGGCAGCAGTGAATATATTAACCAAACAATTATTTGAACTGTACATTAAACTAAACATGTAATCAACAATGTGTGCAGCGTTTGTCACTGCAGTGTATCTTTCTGGGCTTTCCCCTGACAGCTGGGTCAAAACCTGTCACTTTTGATTAAGGGGACCAGATTTCTGAAATGGAAACCGGGGACATTTCCTATTTGAGTGGTCAAAATACCACCAAAATCTAATTTGTTATTATCTAGTAATTAAAAAAAACAGGGACAGTACATTTTTGATTTTTTTTTTTATTGTTGTGGGGTCCACATTTTACATTAATAAATATTATGACTTAATTTTATTAGGATTTTTGGTCTGGTTTTAATACAATTCAGCAAAATAACTAGCCAGTAGGCCTAACTGCAAAAAACTATTACACTATTTTGAAAAATCACATTACAAAATATAATGCGAGATAAATAAATAATATTTGCAACATTATTGAATTTAATATTTTCATTTTCACAAGCCGTTTATACTGTACGAAATTACAACTTTTTTCCAATGACATTTTAATTTTCTGTTAACAGCTTTACTGACATGAAAGGAGCTTTCTTATAGTATTCTTGAGCAAAGTTCATAAAATGTAGACTACATTATTATTTCCCACTGGAATTTGTAAAATGTTCTGTATACTTCCTCTAGGGGGGTCCAGGGGTATGCAACGTAGAGACCATTTATGTTTTACATTTTCGGTTCATTATGAAACGGTAGCGGCGCACAGGGTCATTAATGGGAGACACTGAATGAATGTTTAGCTGACACATGTGCTAAAGTTGTCATATCAGCTGTTATATCATAACAAAAACCCTTCAACCGGACCGAACGAGAGTCTCGAGGCCTGCCGCTGCTCTGAGTGAGTGACAGGAGGCGTGTCTGTGATCAACTGCGGTGTGCGTGAACTCGCTGCCGGTGTATATATGGATATGTAGAAAAGTGGGATTTAACTGTTTAACACATTTTAATAGAGAGATATGTTTAGAAATAATATATTTTGACAGCACGATTAAGAAACCTCTATGCTGTATGCTGGATGGACTTATTTTCAATGTATTTGCAGATTATTTTGAACGAGATATGAAACAGGGACATTTCTGGGGACAGCTCCAGTCGGAGACGGAGCACCGAAATCCGGGACCCGGGGACGTCTGGTCACTCTACTTGTGATGCTCGTCAGGGGCAGGATGCGCAGCACTAATTTAGACTTGGAGCAGGAGAGCTACGCAAATGTTTAACCCATCATTATTTCAGCCGAACGAGAGTCGCAGCACAGATTTCACCTCGCCTCACGCCTGACTGACAAGACGACGACGGAGGATTTGGTTTCAAAGTGAAATGTAATAGTGCCCATTTAAGCGAGTTTGTCATTGTACCGTTTTTGTTGTTGTTTTTCATGCACCTGAATCGGTGATATTTCGAAAGTAAAAAGCACACGGCCGCACGGTCATTCACTGTCCACTGGCACAGAGCGTCTTCAGTTCATTAGGGCCCGAGCACCGATGGTGTGAGGACCCTATTGGAATTGCTCCGTTTATTCAACTTGGTTTCCATTACAACTGGAAAAAGCTTTTGTGCGTGTTTGTGGATTTCCCTTGAAGCATGTTTCTCCAGCTCTTCAGCGGTGAAGCTGATAACACACACAGCTGTTAGAAACCTCGGCCATAAAGCAGCCGGACTGCAGTGACGTGTGGTTTAATCGGGTCAAAGGCCGTTCTAAAGATGCTGCTGCTCACAGTTTACAGTGTGTTCAGCTCCGTCTCACACCCCCACCCCTCGATCAGAGTTCAGGAATTTGCACAGTCATTGAAACGCAAAGTTTTCATTTGCCAAACAAAACTAGACCGAGTGAGGACTGAGCACCTGAACTGCACTGAACGAGTTAAAGAAACGCTACATCAGGCTAGTCTTTGACGTGATTTGTGTTTCTACCAAAGACTCCAAAGATCACCATCTGAACCACATCCAACCGCCCAGACCCACAGAACAGAGCAGAAAGAGTGAATCAGCAGGTCACATGACCGGTTCCTCCTCTAAGACTGAACGCAGGCAACAAAACCTCATGAAACAAGATTCGAGCCACGAACAAAAGCCACAAACGATGTTCTCAAGTATCTAACAACAAAGACAAATGTAAGATAAAACTAGTAAAAGCTTCGGGACAGTAGGGAAACGTGTTTCAGTTCATACGCGGGCAGGACGAGCTCTTCATTAGTCACCGCCATAAAACCGTCGCTCTGGAATAACAAACAGGTTATTTTTTTGCCTCCCAAGAAAAAGACCTCTAGATCTAGAGCTACAGAGTGCATACTGTGCAGTGTTCTTACAAACCTTAAAATTACACACAACAAGCGCAAGTTTGCATTTACACTCGTTTTAATTCAGTTTGATTTTTCTATCACGATCTTCAGTCCCACATTTAAATAAGGTCGTCATTCCCCAAACGTTGCAGTGTGTAATTAGGACCATGAAAAATATTTAAACTGTGAAAGGTTTATTAACAGAAAGGCGGTTCTGAGAACAGCTCCAGTTGTGTTTCCACTCAAAGCTGTCGCTCACGTCGCCTCGGCAACACGACTGTGATTGGCTGCGACGCTCAGCGTTAAATAGAATAGAAAGTGTCGCACAAATACACACAGGAGCATCTGATGACGCGCTTAAGCCTCGTTTACGCTGCACACGTCTGCCGGAGCTGATCCGCGGCCACTTTAGTCAGTGCTTGCGTTTACACCAGCATTTTTGACAGACGCAGCGTCGAAGCCACAAAATACAAAATAAAAGTCCAAAATCCTGTCAATTTCAAAATATACAACCCGTGCAGACTCATGTGGGATAGCAAAAACACAACAATAAACTGGAAAAAACAAACGTTTAACTTGCCCATGTTAGACCAAAAACACACAGATGAAGTTAGTCCACTCAAAAGTCCAGTTATGGACGATGAGAATCAACTTCTCTTGTTGTCAGTTTCTAGTGATGTGAAATATGAGCAGGAGTCTACACAGGGTGATTATTTTGTATTTTGTATTCATATCGCTTTGTATCTGAAGGGTTTTGCTGTCTGAAAGAGCCTTGAGGCGCTGAGCGTCCATTTCACCGCCAAGCACTGAGCGCTTGCCATTTTTTACCGTCACCTCGAGGTGAACAATATTCAACTTTGGGTAAAACGCTGCGCTCATCACTGTCCGTCCAGAGAAACAGAAACGTTTTTCTAGGGCTGGGTATTGACAATTTTCTCAATTCGATTAGATTACTATTCACATGCTTTCGATTCAATACAGATTATTTTGGATGTAGTATTTCAATTTTCTTGAGGAAAAAAAAAAAAATCTCTCAGCTAATGCTGTAAGCTACACATGAGAGTCAGCTGGTGCTACTATAATAATATTGAAGATTAAATTAACTTATTTATATACAAACGCTTAAATTACACTCAATGATGTTTTTATTATAAATAAAGTTCAGAATTACATAATCATATTTCTACTCCAATTCGTTTTTTTGAAATATAAACATTTAAATCGCGGCTGATTTATTCAAACATGCATTAAATATTGAAGAACATTAAAGATTATAATGATTATGTAACGGTGCATAGCTATATTTATCTTTCTAGAGTTCACTTTTCTAGCTGACTAATGAGTTTATGGTCACTGAATATGTTTTTCTGAGGTAAATGTGACGTCACGTGACATTGAAGCTGTTTTATTGAGGTTGAAGCACTGATTGAGCGATTACACGAGACATGATACGGATTTCAGTAAGTTGTACTGTATATTTTAACATACCTTCAGATGTTCATGTTTATTTCGCTGTAACTGGTATTAAAGCGGAGGAGAGGATGATCACATGCTTCTCTTTAACTGAGGCGCTAAAGCGATCCGTCACGCCACATTAAACAGCGCCAAAACGGTGTTTATTTTCTGAATCTCATAATAAGATGGACGTCATTTGAAATCTGAGACTTTGCTTCATATCAAAAGTAACGGATTATTGTGATTTATTGGATGGGAGGAGCTACATATTCTGCTCATTCATCAACTGAAAACAGACTAATCGATTCTTGGGATTTAAGAATCAATATCGGTTCATAAAAATGAGAATCGATTAAAATCAGGAAAGCTATATTTTTTTTACCCAGCCCTAGTTTTTTCACTCCTATGGAAGTTGCTCGTTCTTCTCCGCGCCAGTTTTTTGACCCGAGGGAGGGGTTCTAGCAGACCAATCACAGCGCTTGAAGTCCGCATAGAATTGACGAGTTGTTACATTTTTGAAAAGGTGCACTTGTGCTACACACAGACGTATGAATCAGCCTTTAACTACGCTAAACTCTGTATGGTCAGGATAATATTCTAAACTCACCTTTATAACCGCTCCTCCTCGCCGCCATCCTCCTCCTCTTCCTCAGTCAGTCAGTTCTACAGGAAGAGAGAAATCCGCAGTTAGACATTCAGTTCAAAACTCAACAGCAGCTGAAGCTCAACTTAAACCCGATTGACATTTTGTCAGTATTTGCATTTAGTTGATCATTAAAGTCCCGAGAAGTGGAGCGTTTATGAGAAGAACGAACCTGCCAGCTTTCCTTCATTTGTAGATTTTACATTCATTAAATTATTATCCAATACTTTAAATCAAGCTGTTGGAGTCTAGATGTTATGACAGACACACCACCTAACTTACAACAATATTACAGAATATCAGAACTAACCCTGATTTCCACATCTACACCTGGACCTCACAGATCTACTGACCTTTAACCTTTCCCTGTAATCACCTGCTGAACTCAGATCAAGAGATTGAAGAAACTCGAGAGCGAGATGTAGTTTATTCCTCCTCTAGAGTCACTGACTGAAGACAGGATCAGTCCTTCTCCTTTATGACTCTCTCTCTCTCTCTCTCTCTCTCAGGAAAAAGAAACCTAAACTATGCAAACACGCACACGCGCGGACTCACGCAAGCACGCACACGCCCGGCCTCTGCGTCACTCACCTGCGTGCCTCAAACAGGTGAAGCCGCATTCGTGCTATATTTAAACCCACACCAACACGAACTCTGTTTACTAAAGAGGCGGAACGCGGCGATTAGACTCTGACGCAATCAGAAGATTCCAGAAGTGAAAGTGAATTTCTGCTCCACACCTAATATTAATAATATCAGGATCCTGCTCAGCCGGTTATTAATGCGACACACTGCGACAGGAAGCGAGGAACAGTCCTGAAGCTGAGGCGGGAAGCGGTGATGTGGCAGCGCGCGCCACATGTACAGCTGAGGCGATGATTGACAGGTGTCAAAACAATCAGTGCATGCGGATCTTCAAGCATCTGCGGAGCTTCTGAAACTCTGTTTATGTTCCTTAATAACGGCCATTTATTCTCATTCTCTCTGCATTTCATTCTTCACGAGTTTAAGCGCGTTCACAACATCAGTCATATCGCGGCTCGCGCGATGCATATGTGGCAGTATCTTAGCAACGCCTCTGCTAGCCGCTGAGCTAATGTATGCTAGCGAGAGAAGCACACACACAAATGATGAAAACAGTTGTAAAAGCACAAGGTTTAACAGAACACTTTCGCTGCCTTTCTCCCTCCAGACGCGTGAACGCTGCTGTTTTTGTTCGCGTTCGCATCACGCGCGCTGCCGCGTTGACGGGTGATAGAAAGCGTCTAATCACGAGACTGATGGCGGGAAAATCTCACCTGAGAGAGCTGCAGGAATCCGAGGCTCACACACCTGCAGCGCACGCTCTTTTATTTGACTTTTCTGCGATCGCTTATGTGCGAACGACTGTCTTTTCTTTCAGCCGGCTCACGCGTCACTTCCGCTCGACCAGCGCGCGCCCCGAACATCCGCCCTGGTTTATATATCGGCGCGCGCGGCTGAACCACTCGGAAATACAGTAGAAGTTCATCAAAAGTTCAATGTTGATCAAGCAGGAGGTGCATGTTGACAGTTTAATGCTCGTGCAAAGTCAACACGAGAGGAAGCGCCAGAAAACTGCTTCGTGTCATTTTTACTTTGTAGAAAAACACTTGAAAGTCTCACAAAGTGAATTTAACGGCCGACTTTACTGTACTCATGCATCTCAAACAAGCCATAGGAAACTCCAGAAGATCCTTCAGATGAACCTGAACCTAGAATGAATATGTTAATAGGTTATGAATACGCTGGTGTGTTCCAAAACAATGACAAAACTCACATTCAGTAGATATAAGCATTCAAAACTTACAGTCTCTCAATTCTGCTAAAATGGATCATGTATTTTCATGACATCACATCACACTTCAGCTTCACACTTCGCCAATCAAATGCTCTCTAGAATCTGAAGTCCCGCCTCCTCCTACACGTATGCTTTTTTTTTTAATTGACCAGAAACCAGAAATATACAATAATAAACAGAAATGTACAAAATGCACAGAAAAAAACATGCCAGAGTGTACAAACCATTGATTGATTCATCAAAAAAATGAATATTCTTTAAAAATATGACAAGTCTTCCTTGCTTTTTATTTATAATGTTCTCCAAACTGGTGCAGTAGTCTTTTGTCTCCTGAAGAAAATGAATAAAATTTGGCTTGGATCCTGACCATTTCTTCTTGTGTATATGAAATTTTCCCAAAATAATAAACAGTTGTACAATACAATTAAAATGATTATTATTATTGTTATTTTCATTGGAATAATACATACATATCAAAATTATTTAATTTAAATATAACATTTGTTTTCCTTCTAATGAAATTTTCCACATCCACCCAAAAAATCTGCTTTTCTTTGACGCGAATAAAGTCTGTTTTCACGTTAGTGTCACGTGAGCCGCTGCCGCGCGAGCACAGTCTGCTCCGGTTCAGAGACACGAGCGCACAGAGCGGATCGGACCCATCTGAATTCTGCACAGAATGCTGTTTATAAGTGATATAGAGGAGATTAGAAGGAAACTGAGGTTGAGTCTAACGGCTCTGGCGAACTGTAACATAAACTAAATGCTATTGGCTATTTAAAAAAGAGGCGGGGCTGTTCGATACAGCTTCCTGTTTCAGTTGAGATTACGTCAACACATTGAATAATGCTGCACGCTCCAATACTCTTCAGTGGTCTTTAAGGGGAGAGTTCACCCCAAAAATGAAAATTATTCCATGATTTACTCCTCATCCAACAATCCTAGCTGTATATGAAGATCTTCTGTCAGACGAACACAGTCGGAGATAAATTTACAAATATCCTCAGTCCTCCAAGCTTTATAGTGGTAGTGAACGGGAAGCGTGATTTGAAGCCCCAAAAAATGCATCCATTCATTATAAAAATAATCCATACAGCTCCAGAGGGTTAATAAAGACCTTCTGAAGAGAAGCGATGGGTTTCTGTAAAAAAAAATATCTATATTTAAAACTTTCTAAACTAAAATAACTGCAGTACTCATACAGCGGGATGTGTGACGCAGAGTATCGTAAGCTCAGACGCCTCTCTGTTCAAAACAACTCAAGCTCCTCTTCTCTTATATCGTAATTCTTCATCATTTCTCATTTTAGACTCATGACCGGTGTTTTGCTTTGCTCTCTCCTCTGAGCTTCCCGGTTCAACATCACGTCATGCGTACGGCAGAAGCTAGTTATTATAGTTTATAAACTTTTAATTATGGATATTTTTTCTTACAAAAACCCATTGCTTCTCTTCAGAACATCTTTATTAACCCTCTGGAGTGTATGGATTATTTTTATGATGGACGGAGGCATTTTTGGGGGGCTTAAAAACACAAAAACACTTATTTAATATTTATTATTATTTAATATTTCTCAGATTGCGATAGTCAAATAGGAAGGCTTGATGAGGAGTAAATCATGGGGTAATTTTCATTTTTGGGTGAACTGTCCCTTTAAATACAATATTTATTGGATGTGTGAATCTTGAAGAACATCTGATAAGTGTTTTTGACTAATGTAGAAAAATATAGTTTTACAGATGTGTGGAACTCAAATATATTTTAATGGCAATAGGAGAGAAATAAAGAAATGCATTTATATTGATCTGAGCAGTTCCACATCCATTAAAAATGAAACGGATTGACTAATTTTTTCTTTTCGAATTTAAACAATAATTCACTTTTTTGTTGTTTAAATGTATTATAATATTAGCATTAATAAATAAGTTTCCTCTTTTGATGTTGTTGCACTTAAACCAGTTTAACTTTAACAACATACTGTTTATTGTACAAATGGACCTTTTTATTTTTCAATTTGTGTAACATCTATTTATTACCACCAGAACATGAGAAATGTGGAAAATACAAAGATCATCTTATTTTAATTGATGAATGAGAAAAACAAAAGAAGCACAATCATTGTGTATCGCAGAGAGCTCTGGAGAATATTATTATTAGCCACATTTCCCTTGTGTTTCTGACTGACAAACAAACTCTTCTTCTTCATCGTCTTGCTATTGGCCGTTCAGGATCATTACCGCCACCTACCCATAGACAGTAAAAGAGCACCTACCGTGTTTTGTCGCAGTCTCGCGATAGCTAAACAAGTCGGAAACGGAAGTTGGTCTTTGTTAAAGATGGCAACCCCCTATGTGACAGATGAATCTGGTAAAGCATTTCACACACAAACATACATTTCTGTGTAGATAGTCATATATTCCCATCGCCATGTAAGTTACCGACAGTGCGCGGTGTCGCGCGCGCGCGCCCGTGTGTGTGCGCGCGGCTGAAGGAACAGAACGAGTCTCGCGCGGATCGCGACACAAATGAAGCGAATCCGGTTCTTTCCTTTATATGCGCGTTACTTTGATACAAACACTGCCTCAAAGACCATAATATACAATAAATGATGTAAAATATATGCAATATTAATATACACAACAAATCATTATGATTATTTAGTATAGTACAGTGTTTAACAGCATTAATTATAATAAACATTAATTACTTTACGTAGGTAATTGCAGGAAATTAGAGTAAAAGTTTTTCTGATTCAGAAAATCAAAGAGCTTCAAAATATTGAGTCTGTGCTGCTCTTTCAGGAAAGTGTGTGTGTGTGTTTTAGGTAAATATATCGCCGCCACGCAGCGGCCGGACGGCACGTGGAGGAAACCGCGGCGCGTGAAGGACGGATACGTTCCGCAGGAGGAGGTACCGGTGTAAGCGCTCGACCCACAGTTCATTGTGCTGCTTTTGCGTCGAAGAACCCAGACGAGAGCGCTGACGCATTCGCTGTACACGTGCGCTAACGAGTCTCTCTTCTCTCTCCTTTCTCAGCTACGAGAACAAATACGTGAAGTTCTTCAAGAGTAAACCCGACCTGCCGCCCGGCATGAACCCGGAGGACGCGGCGCAGGCTTCCAGCGGAGCCGAGAAACAGGGCGACACCGCCGGACTCTCCAAAACGGCCAAACGCAACATGAAGCGCAAAGAGAAGCGCAAGCAGCAAAGCCAGAGTCAGCAGGAGGACGTGAAGGCCTTGAGCGAGGAGCTGGACGGAGTGAAGGTCAGCGAGGACGAGAAGAGGGTGAACCCCGAGCCCGAAGGCACAGACCCGACGGCGGCGGCCGCCGAGAAAGCCAAGAAGATCAAGAACCTGCGGAAGAAGCTGCGGCAGGTGGAGGAGCTCCAGCAGAAGATCAGCTCCGGAGAGCTGAAGAGCCCCAGCAAGGAACAGCTGGACAAACTGGGGCGGGGCCAGGCGTTACGGGCGGAGCTACAGCTGCTGGAAGGGGATTTGTGAGGCCAGCTGTCAATCAACTGTCTCCAGTCATGTGTGTCGGTCACTTCATTCTTGTGTTTTATACATCACGGAGACTCGCGGCGGCACGTCCTGCGCTCTGGACTCTTTGTGCAGGTCTTCAGCAGCACCTGCGGGAGCGCATCTGTGTGATGTCTCAGATTAGAGTGAACGTTAGTTATCATGGAGACTGATGGACTAAAAATCATGATGTCATCGTTTTTTTACCACCGTAGTGCATAACGGCATGAAATAACAGTGTGTAGAATTGTGTTATATTAAACATAGCATAACAATCCTCCTGTTTCTGGTCCCTGTCTGGAAAACTGTCTGTGATGATATGGTGATTGTGACAATAGTGCACACTTTCACTGCCTCGCAATGAACCTGAAATTAGTTTTTGTCTTTTATTTCTGTGGGCCAGTTGTTCAAAAGTAATCTGATCGGATTTCGGCTATCGGATTGGATCAGATCTTGAAAATGGGTTGTTCAAAAGGAAAAAAGGATACTGAAATCAGATTAGATCACAAAACCCAATCTTGGTTTTGATCCGGATCAAACCTTCAGTTTGTGTTGTTCAAAACTTGTCAGTAGGATTTGGATAACTTTGATCCAGAAAATCTGGATTATACTGATCCCATCAGAAGGGTGGATTTCAAGAACAAAAATGTAATTAAACTTTAAAACTGGTCAAAAACTAAAACATTTTTATCATTTAATATACATACGCACACATTTTTTTATTTTGCTCTTTATTAGTTAACGTTTAAAGGAATAAATTAGAAGGAGACATTAGACTATACACATTTAGCCTTTTGGTAACCTACTGTAAAGTAAAAAAGAGATTTTGTGCAATAAAATAATCCCCAAAACGCTGTAAATATCAAACAAAAACATTATATTTAATTCAAAGAGTTTTTTTAATCATTGTTTGTAAACTACATTGGCATTTGGCACATTCATAAGAGATGAACAAGTCAAAAGTTCTACAACGCAAAGTTTCTCGGGTGAACGCTACGAATTTTTCTAAGAAAAAATTCACGGACCCCCAATCTCACATTCTTTCTATCATCATGTCCCTTTAGGGCCTCCGTAGAGCACAAGTAATCCAGATTCGGAAATCTGAAAAAGTGTGTATCTGGATCAAGGTGATCCAATCTAATTTTGCTTTGAAAAACCAGCACAAAACTAAGATGGATTCCCTGATCCTGGATAACAAAACATGGGATTTCCAAATCCAGATCATTCTGATCCAGATTAAACTTTTTGAACAACAAACCCATGGGGGTAAAAATGAGTTTTTTTCTTTTATTTCTATATGATATAAATGAGCGATATCACACTGCTGTTTTTACAGATTATCATGCAAATGTGATATTGCTTTTATACAACATTTACATTTCAGACATAATAGTCAGTATTGTGTGTTTTTGCTCTATTTTCCAAACAGAGCCGTGGTGATTCTCTGAGCAACTCACTTGTGTTTGTTACTGAATCAATCAGCTTTTTGGAATGAATCAATGATTCAGTGATCTATTCATAAAGACCTGCGTCTCAATGCGCATACTATCCATCCTAAATAGTATGTGACATTAGTAATATTCAGCACTATTTAGGGTGGATGCACATTGGGATGCAGGGAGTCACTTGTTTCCTTCCTGAATAAATGAATGAATCGGTTGAATAAATGACTCGGACCGGCCGCCACCTACTGAAGTATCATTTCAATTTTTAAAATAATGTCATAATTCAAAGTATTATTTTAAAATCATTCATTAGAAGCTGAAGTGTGTTGTAAATTTATGAGTTTAAACAGGTCTGCCGTTATTCACTCAAACAGAAAAGACACGGCTGACAGTGATCTGGAGAAACTTTGAACAAAAGTAAAAAAAATGAAAGAAAACAATCACAGATTATAAAGTATTTCACAGTGATGAATGTTTTTAAAGCTGCAGTGTGTCCTTTCTGTCAAACGGAACTGCAGAAATGATTCAAAGATTGTTTCCCAAAAACACTGTCATTGGTCAGTCAAACAGATAGTCCCGCCCCTAACCCACGTGATTGGTTGAGTCAGAAGTTGAGATGTCTAATGAAGCAGTGGTCTCTACAGTCGATGCTTTTGGGAAACGCAGCCCTGATCAGTGTGTGAAAGAGTCGCAGAGTTTCACTCGTCAGGAATGACTCTAAACATCAAACTCGCCACAAACTTGTTTTAAGAATGTAACAGAAAACACCAGAGAATTAATGAAGGGTTTCCAGAAGAGAGACAGAATTTACTACTCAAAAACACACACATCAATCCTCGTCTGGTAATTATAAACTTGTGTTGATGTCACTTCCTGTAGCTCAACCCCAACACCCTCATGAGGATCGGCTTGTTTACTCAGATCTGTTCATGAATATATTTAGATGAGTCTTTTTTAGCAGATCTCTTGAGTGAAAAGATTTTCGTCTAAGAACTGTTTGTTTTCGACAGAGAAGCACCCTGTTAACATCACAAGTAACCGCTGTCCCAGACGTGTGCACCTGGCTCTCGGATTGTGATGTCATTTCCTGTGGGATCATTCAGAGTGTGGGATGAGATACGAGCTTGTGTTTGCTCTGCATCACATAGTTCTGAATGACCGCAGCGATTTACACCAAACCTCCTCTGAAATGCAGACGCACACACCCAGACGAGACGAGAGTCACAAACACCAGAGTCGCACTCGGACCCGAGACGAGAAGAGGAGCGACGATGATGATGATGATGCTGATGATGCTGGCGCTCACCTCAGCGTGTGTCGCTCTGGATCCAGCGGCGCTGAAGGAGGCCACGGTGAGAAGGAACCCATCGATGAGTTATTACACTTCTGTGATTATCCTGCTACATCAGCTTGTTTCCCGTCTCTCAGGTCTATCTGAAGCGATACGGTTATTTATCTTCCTCATCCAGCGCAGATCATCAGGGGCTTCAAACTGAGCAGATGAATGAGGCTCTTCGGTATCTCACACACTCACACACACGTCAGTGGGGTAAGCTGTGCCACTTTTACTTATGTTGTCCTTCAGGGAAGGAGAAATGAGATGAGGTAAAACTCAAACTCCTAAATCTATTTCAGGATATCTGCTGTCCTCTGAAACGAGAAGAACGTGTCTGTAACCAAAGAAACACAGAAATGTCAATCAGTGACCGTTACATTTCAAACCAAAAGATGAACATAGATGATAAAATGATCCCAACTTGTTGTGCAGTTTCCTAGACAAATGGGGTGACACAGCTTACCCCACTGTCCTCCTGCTGTCTGTGATCGTCCACAGCTGAACAGATCTCTTTTTCCTGAACCCAACACGTGCCTTCTGTGTGAACGCAAACACGTCCCGGGATGGGGACCTAGTCAGTCCCAGAATACGCCCTCTGTGAACAAAAGCAGTAATCAATGGCGTAAGGGGTGTGTTGTAATGATGGCGCCGAAGCTGAGAGTGTTCGCCAGCTCATGGAACGGTACGCGATGCGTTAGTTTATGATCGACGCTGCAGAGACTTCACACCTCACATCCTGATGTCACGTGTCTTTAAAGGATGTGTGTGAACACAAGCACAGGTTCCAGGAAATCAGTGCGAATGAACCAAAATCAAACGATTTGAAACAAACACATTATCTGTATATTTTCTGTGTGAAAGGGGCGATATTAACACAGACACAAACCCGTCAGCCTTCATCATGTCACAAACGTCTGTTTCAGAATCTTCCAGAAGGTGACAGAATTACCGGTGACGGGCCGCCTGGACGGCCGAACGCTGGCCATGATGAGAGCCGCCCGCTGCGGAGTGAGAGACGCCTTCAACAACACGCTGGAGTATCGCGTCCTGGGTGCGTCGCTAGGGTTAATCTGTACTGACGTCAGCTGATGTACCTACAGCAACACCATGCGCCGCTTATCTCGATTCATGTCGATTGTGTTCGTGAGGCCAGCAGGGGGTGCTCACCCTGTGGTCTGTGTGGGTCTTAACACCCCAGTATAGTGATGGGGACACTATACTGACAAAAAGCACCGTCCTTCGGATGAGACGTTAAACCGAGGTCCTGACTCTCTGTGGTCATTAAAAATCCCAGGATGTCCTTCGAAAAGAGTAGGGGTGTAACCCCGACATCCTGGCCAAACTTGCCCATTGGCCTCTGTCCATCATGGCCTCCTAATAATCCCTATACACTGATTGGCTTCCTCACTCTGTCTCCTCTCTACCAATAAGCTGGTGTGTGGTGGGCATACTGGCGCAATATGGCTGCCGTCGCATCATCCAGGTGGATGCTGCACATTGGTGGTGGTTGAGGAGATTCCCCCTTCAATATGTAAAGCGCTTTGAGTGCCCAGAAAAGCGCTATATAAATGTAAGGATTATTATTATTATTATGTCATTACATTCATTTAAGATATATAATATGATTGGTTTTGTTCTGTTTGTCCGGAGCTGCTCTTATCTACGCAAGGCTTGTTCTTGAGATCTACTCTGTTCTCCTGACTGAAACCTTGCGCTGCAGTTCCATAAACAGCCACTAAGTTAAGACCGTGTCTTGAGAACTACTCTAACCAACCAGCAGTTAGTTAGGGATGATCATCATATTTTTCAGTTTCAAATTAGACCAATCTACCCTTATATGTAAGTGACTTAAATAAGGTGACTAACTTGTAAGACTAGTCCAATGGCGCCACTGCAGTTAGTACCGTTTCAAAGTGGGCGGGATTATAGACTGATGGTTATAGTTGCGCCGGTGTGGTGAGAAATCAAGTCCCCCCAGGAATTAGGTCTCCTTTAGGACCCCGGGCGATCCCATTGGTTCAACAGACTTTAAATGTGATGTACACTATATTGTCAAAAGTTTTGGGATGCCTGCCTTTACGTGCACATGAACTTTAATGACATCCCATTCTTAATCCGTAGGGTTTAATATGGAGTTGGCCACCCTTTGCAGCTATAACAGCTTCAACTCTTCTGGGAAAGTTTTCCACAAGGGTTAGGAGTGTGTTTATGGGAATTTTTGACCATTCTTCTAGAAGCACATTTGTGAGGTGAGGCAGTGATGTTGGCGAGAAGGTCTGGCTCACAGTCTCTGCTCTAATTCATCCCAAAGGTGTTCTGTCGGGTTGAGGTCAGGACGCTGTGCAGGCCAGTCCAGTTCCTCCACTCCAAACTCACTCATCCATGTCTTTATGGACCTTGCTTTGCGCACTGGTGCACAGTCATGTTGGATCATCCCCAAACTGTTCTTACAAAGTTGGGAGCATGAAATTGTCCAAAATGTCTTGGTATGCTGAAGCATTAAGAGTTCCTTTCACTGGAACTAAGGGTTCAAGCAGGGTTGGATGGCTTGGATCAGCTGCTCGGCCATGGAAACCCATTCCATGAAGCTCTCTACACACTGTTCTTGAGCTAATCTGAAGGACACAGGAAGTTTGGAGGTCTGTAGCTATTGACTCTGCAGAAAGTTGGTGACTTCTGCGCACTGTGATCCTCAGCATTCTGTGATTTTACGTGGCCTTACATGAGTAGCTGTTGTTCCCAATTTCTTTCACTTTATGATGCCACTAACAATTGACCGTGGAATATTTAATAGTGAGGAAATTTCACGAATGGGCTTATTTCACAGATGGCTATCACAGTACCACACTTGAATTCACTGAGCTCCTGAGAGCGACCCATTCTTTCACAAATGTTTGTAGAAGCAGTCTGCATGCCTAGTGCTTGATTTATACACCTGTGGCCATGGAAGTGATTGAAACACCTGAATTCAATGATTTGGAGTGTCCCAATACTTTTGGCAATATAGTGTATTTTTAGCACCTGATTATAATTCCTGCAAAATCACGTTAAGATTTATATAGTTTAAAATGCGTTATGATGACCATTAATGTCTTTTAAATAACATGATTCATATATACTACTATAATTGAAGCTATAGGTTGTGAAATCAAGCATTTCTCTTTCTTACTGTTTTTAGTTAGCTTATGTACTACGGTAGCGTAGCATATATCTACCCAATTAGCCTGCTAGCTTAGCTTATATTATATGTTTTAGTGTCTTGTTTCACAAATCCAGTGACGCTGGTAGTGTCTCTGTGGATGCTGCTATTCTCTCTGACCAATCAGTGATCTGCAGTGTTTACACGTCACATTTTATCGGTCCGTTCACAGGTCACTGGCGTAAGAAGAGACTGACTTATCGCATCTATAACCATCCGCTTCATCTGGGATTGACTCGGACACGAGCAGCGATTCGCGCGGCCTTCGGCTACTGGAGCGACGTCTCTCAACTTCACTTCCAGGAGGTCAGCAGAGGTCACGCGGACATCAACCTCTCCTTCCACCGAAGAGACCAGGGCTGCCCGGTTCCTTTTGACGGACCAGGTGAGACTGCGTTTCACCTTTATACAACACATATTTCCAGTAAACATTAGATATTAGCGTTTAAAATGACCCCTCAAGGCATTTTTGTGAAATATGGCTTGTCCACCTGAGAAAATTGATATCTAAACATCAGGAATTTTGTCTGTTTGGGAGCAAAATGTTTGTTCAGCTTCTGTTGCTGTCCGGGTTCAGGCCAGGTTTTGGGTCATGCCGAAGGCCCGGAGTCTGGCACGGTTCACTTCGATGCCGATGAGGTGTGGACAGAGGGGCGGAGTTACGGAGCAAACCTACGCATCGTAGCTGCCCATGAGATAGGCCACGCCCTTGGACTAGGCCACTCCCAGTTCCACAGTGCTCTCATGGGCCCCGTGTACAAGGGATATCGGGACGGCTTCAAACTGCACCATGACGACATCCGCGGTATCCAAACTCTGTACGGTAAGAACATGCCGTCGTGTTTCCTGAAGTTTAACCACAGACCAAAGGGTTATATATATATATCACCTCTCTCAGGAAAACCTGTGGAAAGACCGTCCGCTGCTCCGAGAAAGCCAGAAGCAGAGCCGTCGACCCCGGACCACTGCGCCGCGCCACTGGACGCCATCATGCTGTGTAAAAGTACAGCTGATTTCTGATCAGTCCAACACCTGAAGTGGGTCATCAGCCTCATGTCTTTGTGTTTTTCTCTCCTCTCTGAAGGGCCTCTCCACAAGACATTTGCTTTCAGAGGTCAGAACGTGTGGACAGTCTCAGATTCCGGTCATAGCGCTCCTGTTCGCATTAATGCCCTGTGGAAAGAACTGCCCGGCAACATCAATGCAGCGGTTCACTCTCAAAGAACCAACAAATCCTATTTCCTTAAAGGTGAACTGTGAACTAACACTGTGTTGAATCTAAGAAACTGTATGTAGAGCTCTTGAAACCGAAATAGACTTGCAGTTTTAAAGTACAAATAAAAAAGTGGCTGTAATTTCAGAATGGAGCAGTTTTGAGATGTCATGGCTTTATTAATAATAATAACCAGTTGTACCTGATTGCCACAGGAGATAAAGTGTGGAGATACTCTGGCTTTAAACTGGACCACGGCTACCCGAAACGACTCCGTATTCCCGCCAACATACAAGCTGCTTTCTTCCTCAAGAGCCGCCGGGCGCTCGTCTTCATAAAGGTGACAAAATCCTGAAAACAAGGAGGGCAAAAAGAACCTTCTGGTTATCAGTTCAGAGTCATTGTAGTGAAAAGCGTAAGCGGGGATTGTTTGTCTGTTCTGTAGGGATCAGATTACTGGCTCTGGGATGAACTGGGCTCAGGTAACAAACTCCTGCTCCAGCCCAAACCTCTGGCCCAGCTCATCGCCGGCCTGCCCTCGGATCCGGACGCCGCCTTCGCACGGACCGACGGACAGGTGTACGTGTTCAGGGGCGAGCAGTACTGGCGCGCGAGTCCCGCGATGCTGCTGGAGAAGGGCTATCCGCTCCGCGCCAGAGAGCCATGGATGCCGTGTGACGATTAGACCTGCAGAGTCCTAAGATCAAATCACTTTAGTCAATTATTATTTTCATGAATATAAATTATTTTTATTTCATAAATCGCTACAGTAAAGATAAAAGACATATTAGGAAGTCATTGTCAGCAGTTTATTAGTAGTCTCTCTTTCTCTAACATGAAACATGACTGAAGCAACAGGTTCATTAGTGGCTCATTATTCATCTGTATTAATATTAATAAAAAGGACTGAAACTAAGTGTAAATGTTTTCATTGGTGCAAATAGCATCATTTTCAGTGACAATTGAGATAAATGCATCACATTTAAAGGAATATTTCAGCTTCCAAACCCTCGTGACTTTCACTTTTCCATGGAACACAAAAGGATAATAATGCATTGGGTCCATGATGTGCTGTTTTTGGACAATGAAAAAAGCTCCATTAGTGCCAAAAAGGCACCATAAAAGTGTTCTTCACAGTTCGTCCTATTCATGCTGGAATTGAGAATCAATATATTTTTGAGTCTGTTTCTTCTATAAAGCATCATTAGATCATTAGTCACATGGAGCGCTCTTATGATACTGGTGTGTCCTTGTTGAGGTCCAGTGTGAATAAAGGACATTCTGCTGAACATCTCCTTTCGTTTTCCACAGAAGGATGAAATTCATATGGGTTTGGATCAACATGAGGATGACAGAATTTTCCTGGATGAATCAGTCTCATCGTTGATGAAGTTAACTTGACCTCCTTGAAAACATCTGCTGAATATCCACATATTTGTCATGCCAGAAATAATGATTTTAAATTAAACATGAGATTTAAAAGAACAATGAATCTGAACCTTTAACAGAACAGGAGGTTTTGGCACAGTTTGGAGTGAATGATACAAATGACACATGAGTCACATGACATGTTTTAGTGCACTCAGCAAGAGAACATCATTCGTTTTGAAAGTACCCATAAGCACCAGGACATTGTGCCAGTTCTGCCAATAGGGGGCGCCACAAAAACAATACAACTTCAATACAACTGCTTAATCACAGTTACAAATGCTAAAATATGCTTAACAGATGAATCAAAAATGCTGCTAACACTTGACAATTAAAATTCAGCAAGTGTGAAATTTTATATATAAGTACAGTGTGTCCACATGGAGTGACAAGGTGGCGTTACACTGCTTTCTATCTATCTATCTATCTATCTATCTATCTATCTATCTATCTATCTATCTATCTATCTATCTATCTATCTATCTAAAAGTAATCAAAAAATAGAATGCATTACCTAAAATGAAAATCTAGATTAAATTACTAACTATAATTTTCATCATGTAATTTGTAATCAGTAACAAACTATAATTTGCAAGTAATGTACCCAGCACTGTATATATATAAATGTTTTTGCAAACATCTCAATGTAATCAAAGTGTCTTGTGAATAAGAAATGATGCCGTGTGAATTCGCCCCTCAGTTAATGGCAGAGAAGCCACTGTTCTCCACAGTTCGAGTCCCAGAAGAGCCAGAAGGTCTTTCTGTCAGAAGTCTGCATGTTCTCCCCGTGTTGGTGTGGGGTTCCTCCGGTGCTCCGCTTTCTCCCACAATCCAAAGACATGCAGGACAGGCGAATTGAAGACACTAAATAGTCTGTAAGTGTGAATGTGTGTGTGAGTCCTGACCATACGTCCAGAGTGTCAGCTCCCTACAAAGTGCAATTCAAGCAGTGATTTGGAGAATGAAAGGATGAAGAGCCCAGAAACCTGTCTATGAAAATCCACAGATCCTCCTTCTCCGGTCACATGTGATCGCATTACAGTCGGAGAAGAGCCGACGGTGAAGTTGTGAGAGGAACCAATGATCCCGTTTCAGAATCAAAGTCAATTATGGTGTGATGAACGGAAGTCAAACTCCAGAGCGACGAGCCCGTGTTCGTCTGCCGCTCTCGCAAACTCGCCAGATAACTCTGGAGAAAGAAAGACTAAGATTAAACTCTGTTCATCTGTACGAGTTCTTACTGGTCTCTGCGTACATGACAATAAAGAGCATGAGTGGATGTGTCATGTGATCGGGCCGTACCGGGGCCAGCACGTCTCCTGTGTAGCGCTGGAGGACCGGCGGTCTGCGGCGACACGTTCCTTGGTCATGTGTCCGACCGATCCTCGTTAGATCCAGCTGCTTCTGTTTACCCGTCACTAACACACACACAGATACGACACGTCAATCAACACGCCATCCATGATCCATGAGAACCCTGAACAAATCAACTATTCCAACCCCCGCTAATGCCTCAGTTGTTCTTTTTCTAGTTAGTGTATGATTCTTTTTTCAAATTACAGTACAAAGACTGAGATATTTTACATAGTTTTTAAAATAAAACCTATACAGGCTTGTTTCCGCCACTAAATAAAAAAATAAAAAGGTAATTGCAACTTTATATCTCGTAATTCTGACTTTATATCTCGCAATTCTGACTTTATATCTCGCAATTCTGACTTTATATCTCGCAATTCTGACTTTATATCTCGCAATTCCGACTTTATATCTCGCAATTCTGACTTTATATCTCGCAATTCCGACTTTATATCTCGCAATTCTGACTTTATATCTCTCAATTCTGACTTTATATCTCGCAATTCTGACTTTATATCTCGCAATTCCGACTTTATATCTCGCAATTCTGACTTTATATCTCGCAATTCTGACTTTATATCTCGCAATTCCGACTTTTCAAACTCGCAATTCTGACTTTATATCTTGCAATTCTGACTTTTTATCTCGCAATTCTGACTTTATATCTCGCAATTCCGACTTTATAACTCGCAATTCTGACTTTATATCTCGCAATTCTGACTTTATATCTCGCAATTCTGACTTTATATCTCGCAATTCTGACTTTATATCTCGCAATTCCGACTTTATATCTCGCAATTCTGACTTTATATCTCGCAATTCTGACTTTATATCTCGCAATTCTGACTTTATATCTTGCAATTCTGACTTTTCAAACTCGCAATTCTGACTTTATATCTCGCAATTCTGACTTTTTATCTCGCAATTCTGACTTTATATCTCGCAATTCCGACTTTTCAAACTCGCAATTCTGACTTTATATCTCGCAATTCTGACTTTTTATCTCGCAATTCCGACTTTATATCTCGCAATTCTGACTTTATATCTCGCAATTCTGACTTTATATCTCGCAATTCTGACTTTATATCTCGCAATTCCGACTTTATATCTCGCAATTCTGACTTTATATCTCACAATTCTGACTTTATATCTCGCAATTCTGACTTTATATCTCGCAATTCCGACTTTATATCTCGCAATTCTGACTTTATATCTCGCAATTCTGACTTTATATCTCGCAATTCCGACTTTTCAAACTCGCAATTCTGACTTTATATCTCGCAATTCTGACTTTTTATCTCGCAATTCTGACTTTATATCTCGCAATTCCGACTTTTCAAACTCGCAATTCTGACTTTATATCTCGCAATTCTGACTTTATATCTCGCAATTCTGACTTTATATCTCACAATTCTGACTTTATATCTCGCAATTCTGACTTTATATCTCGCAATTCCGACTTTATATCTCGCAATTCTGACTTTATATCATGAAATTCTGACTTTATATCACGCAATTCCGACTTTTCAAACTCGCAATTCTGACTTTATATCTCGCAATTCTGACTTTATATCTCGCAATTCCGACTTTATATCTCGCAATTCCGACTTTATATCTCGCAATTCTGACTTTATATCTCGCAATTCTGACTTTATATCTCGCAATTCCGACTTTATATCTCGCAATTCTGACTTTATATCTCGCAATTCCGACTTTATATCTCGCAATTCTGACTTTATATCTCGCAATTCCGACTTTATATCTCGCAATTCTGACTTTATATCTCTCAATTCTGACTTTATATCTCGCAATTCTGACTTTATATCTCGCAATTCTGACTTTATATCATGAAATTCTGACTTTATATCACGCAATTCCGACTTTTCAAACTCGCAATTCTGACTTTATATCTCGCAATTCTGACTTTATATCTCGCAATTCCGACTTTATATCTCGCAATTCTGACTTTATATCTCGCAATTCCGACTTTATATCTCGCAATTCCGACTTTATATCTCGCAATTCTGACTTTATATCTCGCAATTCTGACTTTATATCTCGCAATTCTGACTTTATATCTCGCAATTCTGACTTTTTATCTCGCAATTCCGACTTTATATCTCACAATTCTGACTTTATATCTCGCAATTCCGACTTTATATCTCGCAATTCCGACTTTATATCTCGCAATTCCGACTTTATATCTCGCAATTCCGACTTTATATGTCGCAATTCCGACTTTATATCTCGCAATTCTGACTTTATATCTCGCAATTCCGACTTTATATCTCGCAATTCTGACTTTATATCACTCAATTCCGACTTTATATCTCGCAATTCTGACTTTATATCACTCAATTCTGACTTTATATCTCGCAATTCTGACTTTATATCTCGCAATTCTGACTTTATATCTCGCAATTCTGACTTTATAACTCGCAATTCTGACTTTATATCACTCAATTCCGACTTTATATCTCGTAATTCCGACTTTATATCTCGCAATTCCGACTTTATATCTCGCAATTCTGACTTTATATCTCTCAATTCTGACTTTATATCTCGCAATTCTGACTTTATATCTCGCAATTCTGACTTTATATCATGAAATTCCGACTTTTCAAACTCGCAATTCTGACTTTATATCTCGCAATTCTGACTTTTTATCTCGCAATTCTGACTTTTTATCTCGCAATTCTGACTTTATATCTCGCAATTCCGACTTTATATCTCGCAATTCTGACTTTATATCTCGCAATTCTGACTTTATATCTCGCAATTCCGACTTTTCAAACTCGCAATTCTGACTTTATATCTCGCAATTCTGACTTTTTATCTCGCAATTCTGACTTTATATCTCGCAATTCCGACTTTTCAAACTCGCAATTCTGACTTTATATCTCGCAATTCTGACTTTTTATCTCGCAATTCTGACTTTTTATCTCGCAATTCTGACTTTTTATCTCGCAATTCTGACTTTATATCTCGCAATTCCGACTTTATATCTCGCAATTCTGACTTTATATTTCGCAATTCCGACTTTATATCTCGCAATTCTGACTTTATATCTCGCAATTCTGACTTTATATCTCACAATTCTGACTTTATATCTCGCAATTCTGACTTTGTATCATGAAATTCTGACTTTATATCACGCAATTCCGACTTTTCAAACTCGCAATTCTGACTTTATATCTCGCAATTCTGACTTTATATCTCGCAATTCTGACTTTTTATCTCGCAATTCTGACTTTTTATCTCGCAATTCCGACTTTTCAAACTCGCAATTCTGACTTTATATCTCGCAATTCTGACTTTATATCTCGCAATTCTGACTTTTTATCTCGCAATTCTGACTTTATATCTCGCAATTCCGACTTTTCAAACTCGCAATTCCGACTTTATATCTCGCAATTCTGACTTTATATCTTGTAATTCTGACTTTATATCTCGCAATTCTGACTTTATATCACTCAATTCCGACTTTATATCTCGTAATTCTGACTTTATATCTCGCAATTCCGACTTTATATCTCGCAATTCTGACTTTATATCTCTCAATTCTGACTTTATATCTCGCAATTCTGACTTTATATCTCGCAATTCTGACTTTATATCATGAAATTCCGACTTTTCAAACTCGCAATTCTGACTTTATATCTCGCAATTCTGACTTTTTATCTCGCAATTCTGACTTTTTATCTCGCAATTCTGACTTTATATCTCGCAATTCCGACTTTATATCTCGCAATTCTGACTTTATATCTCGCAATTCTGACTTTATATCTCGCAATTCCGACTTTTCAAACTCGCAATTCTGACTTTATATCTCGCAATTCTGACTTTTTATCTCGCAATTCTGACTTTATATCTCGCAATTCCGACTTTTCAAACTCGCAATTCTGACTTTATATCTCGCAATTCTGACTTTTTATCTCGCAATTCTGACTTTTTATCTCGCAATTCTGACTTTTTATCTCGCAATTCTGACTTTATATCTCGCAATTCCGACTTTATATCTCGCAATTCTGACTTTATATTTCGCAATTCCGACTTTATATCTCGCAATTCTGACTTTATATCTCGCAATTCTGACTTTATATCTCACAATTCTGACTTTATATCTCGCAATTCTGACTTTGTATCATGAAATTCTGACTTTATATCACGCAATTCCGACTTTTCAAACTCGCAATTCTGACTTTATATCTCGCAATTCTGACTTTATATCTCGCAATTCTGACTTTTTATCTCGCAATTCTGACTTTATATCTCGCAATTCCGACTTTTCAAACTCGCAATTCTGACTTTATATCTCGCAATTCTGACTTTATATCTCGCAATTCTGACTTTTTATCTCGCAATTCTGACTTTATATCTCGCAATTCCGACTTTTCAAACTCGCAATTCCGACTTTATATCTCGCAATTCTGACTTTATATCTTGTAATTCTGACTTTATATCTCGCAATTCCGACTTTATATCACACAATTCCGACTTTACATCACTCAATTCCGACTTTATATCTCGCAATTCCGACTTTTTATCTCGCAATTCCGACTTTTTATCTCGCAATTCCGACTTTATATCACGCAATTCCGACTTTATATCTCGCAATTCCGACTTTATATCTCGCAATTCTGACTTTATATCTCGCAATTCTGACTTTATATCACTCAATTCCGACTTTATATCTCGCAATTCCGACTTTATATCTCGCAATTCCGACTTTATATCTCACAATTCTGACTTTATATCTCACAATTCTGACTTTATATCACACAATTCCGACTTTACATCACTCAATTCCGACTTTATATCTCGCAATTCTGACTTTATATTTCGCAATTCCGACTTTATATCTCGCAATTCTGACTTTATATCTCGCAATTCCGACTTTTCAAACTCGCAATTCTGACTTTATATCTCGCAATTCTGACTTTATATCTCGCAATTCTGACTTTTTATCTCGCAATTCTGACTTTATATCTCGCAATTCCGACTTTTCAAACTCGCAATTCTGACTTTATATCTCGCAATTCTGACTTTATATCTCGCAATTCTGACTTTTTATCTCGCAATTCTGACTTTATATCTCGCAATTCCGACTTTTCAAACTCGCAATTCCGACTTTATATCTCGCAATTCTGACTTTATATCTTGTAATTCTGACTTTATATCTCGCAATTCTGACTTTATATCACTCAATTCCGACTTTATATCTCGTAATTCTGACTTTATATCTCGCAATTCCGACTTTATATCTCGCAATTCTGACTTTATATCTCTCAATTCTGACTTTATATCTCGCAATTCTGACTTTATATCTCGCAATTCTGACTTTATATCATGAAATTCCGACTTTTCAAACTCGCAATTCTGACTTTATATCTCGCAATTCTGACTTTTTATCTCGCAATTCTGACTTTTTATCTCGCAATTCTGACTTTATATCTCGCAATTCCGACTTTATATCTCGCAATTCTGACTTTATATCTCGCAATTCTGACTTTATATCTCGCAATTCCGACTTTTCAAACTCGCAATTCTGACTTTATATCTCGCAATTCTGACTTTTTATCTCGCAATTCTGACTTTATATCTCGCAATTCCGACTTTTCAAACTCGCAATTCTGACTTCATATCTCGCAATTCTGACTTTTTATCTCGCAATTCTGACTTTTTATCTCGCAATTCTGACTTTTTATCTCGCAATTCTGACTTTATATCTCGCAATTCCGACTTTATATCTCGCAATTCTGACTTTATATTTCGCAATTCCGACTTTATATCTCGCAATTCTGACTTTATATCTCGCAATTCTGACTTTATATCTCACAATTCTGACTTTATATCTCGCAATTCTGACTTTGTATCATGAAATTCTGACTTTATATCACGCAATTCCGACTTTTCAAACTCGCAATTCTGACTTTATATCTCGCAATTCTGACTTTATATCTCGCAATTCTGACTTTTTATCTCGCAATTCTGACTTTATATCTCGCAATTCCGACTTTTCAAACTCGCAATTCTGACTTTATATCTCGCAATTCTGACTTTATATCTCGCAATTCTGACTTTTTATCTCGCAATTCTGACTTTATATCTCGCAATTCCGACTTTTCAAACTCGCAATTCCGACTTTATATCTCGCAATTCTGACTTTATATCTTGTAATTCTGACTTTATATCTCGCAATTCCGACTTTATATCACACAATTCCGACTTTACATCACTCAATTCCGACTTTATATCTCGCAATTCCGACTTTTTATCTCGCAATTCCGACTTTTTATCTCACAATTCCGACTTTATATCACGCAATTCCGACTTTATATCTCGCAATTCCGACTTTATATCTCGCAATTCTGACTTTATATCTCGCAATTCTGACTTTATATCACTCAATTCCGACTTTATATCTCGCAATTCCGACTTTATATCTCGCAATTCCGACTTTATATCTCACAATTCTGACTTTATATCTCACAATTCTGACTTTATATCACACAATTCCGACTTTACATCACTCAATTCCGACTTTATATCTCGCAATTCCGACTTTTTATCTCGCAATTCCGACTTTTTATCTCGCAATTCCGACTTTATATCACGCAATTCCGACTTTATATCTCGCAATTCCGACTTTATATCTCGCAATTCTGACTTTATATCTCGCAATTCTGACTTTATATCACTCAATTCTGACTTTATATCACTCAATTCCGACTTTATATCTCGCAATTCTGACTTTATATCTCGCAATTCTGACTTTATATCTCGCAATTCTGACTTTATATCTCGCAATTCTGACTTTGTATCATGAAATTCTGACTTTATATCACGCAATTCCGACTTTTCAAACTCGCAATTCTGACTTTATATCTCGCAATTCTGACTTTATATCTCGCAATTCTGACTTTTTATCTCGCAATTCTGACTTTATATCTCGCAATTCCGACTTTTCAAACTCGCAATTCTGACTTTATATCTCGCAATTCTGACTTTATATCTCGCAATTCTGACTTTTTATCTCGCAATTCTGACTTTATATCTCGCAATTCCGACTTTTCAAACTCGCAATTCCGACTTTATATCTCGCAATTCTGACTTTATATCTTGTAATTCTGACTTTATATCTCGCAATTCCGACTTTATATCACACAATTCCGACTTTACATCACTCAATTCCGACTTTATATCTCGCAATTCCGACTTTTTATCTCGCAATTCCGACTTTTTATCTCACAATTCCGACTTTATATCACGCAATTCCGACTTTATATCTCGCAATTCCGACTTTATATCTCGCAATTCCGACTTTATATCTCGCAATTCTGACTTTATATCTCGCAATTCTGACTTTATATCTCGCAATTCCGACTTTTCAAACTCGCAATTCTGACTTTATATCTCGCAATTCTGACTTTTTATCTCGCAATTCTGACTTTATATCTCGCAATTCCGACTTTTCAAACTCGCAATTCTGACTTTATATCTCGCAATTCTGACTTTATATCTCGCAATTCTGACTTTATATCTCACAATTCTGACTTTATATCTCGCAATTCTGACTTTATATCTCGCAATTCCGACTTTATATCTCGCAATTCTGACTTTATATCATGAAATTCTGACTTTATATCACGCAATTCCGACTTTTCAAACTCGCAATTCTGACTTTATATCTCGCAATTCTGACTTTATATCTCGCAATTCCGACTTTATATCTCGCAATTCCGACTTTATATCTCGCAATTCTGACTTTATATCTCTCAATTCTGACTTTATATCTCGCAATTCTGACTTTATATCTCGCAATTCTGACTTTATATCATGAAATTCTGACTTTATATCTCGCAATTCCGACTTTTCAAACTCGCAATTCCGACTTTATATCTCGCAATTCTGACTTTATATCTTGTAATTCTGACTTTATATCTCGCAATTCTGACTTTATATCACTCAATTCCGACTTTATATCTCGCAATTCTGACTTTATATCTCGCAATTCTGACTTTATATCTCGCAATTCCGACTTTATATCTCGCAATTCTGACTTTATATCTCGCAATTCTGACTTTATATCTCGCAATTCCGACTTTATATCTCGCAATTCTGACTTTATATCTCGCAATTCCGACTTTATATCTCGCAATTCTGACTTTATATCTCGCAATTCCGACTTTATATCTCGCAATTCTGACTTTATATCTCTCAATTCTGACTTTATATCTCGCAATTCTGACTTTATATCTCGCAATTCTGACTTTATATCACGCAATTCTGACTTTATATCACGCAATTCCGACTTTATATCTCGCAATTCTGACTTTATATCTCGCAATTCTGACTTTATATCTCGCAATTCCGACTTTATATCTCGCAATTCTGACTTTATATCTCGCAATTCCGACTTTATATCTCGCAATTCCGACTTTATATCTCGCAATTCTGACTTTATATCTCGCAATTCTGACTTTATATCTCGCAATTCTGACTTTATATCTCGCAATTCTGACTTTTTATCTCGCAATTCCGACTTTATATCTCACAATTCTGACTTTATATCTCGCAATTCCGACTTTATATCTCGCAATTCCGACTTTATATCTCGCAATTCCGACTTTATATCTCGCAATTCCGACTTTATATCTCGCAATTCTGACTTTATATCTCGCAATTCTGACTTTATATCACTCAATTATTACTTTTTATATGTCAATTCAGACTTTATATCACGCAATTCCGACTTTATATGTCGCAATTCCGACTTTATATCTCGCAATTCTGACTTTATATCTCGCAATTCTGACTTTATATCTCACAATTCTGACTTTATATCTCGCAATTCTGACTTTATAACTCGCAATTCTGACTTTATATCACTCAATTCCGACTTTATATCTCGTAATTCCGACTTTATATCTCGCAATTCCGACTTTATATCTCGCAATTCTGACTTTATATCTCTCAATTCTGACTTTATATCTCGCAATTCTGACTTTATATCTCGCAATTCTGACTTTATATCATGAAATTCCGACTTTTCAAACTCGCAATTCTGACTTTATATCTCGCAATTCTGACTTTTTATCTCGCAATTCTGACTTTTTATCTCGCAATTCTGACTTTATATCTCGCAATTCCGACTTTATATCTCGCAATTCTGACTTTATATCTCGCAATTCTGACTTTATATCTCGCAATTCCGACTTTTCAAACTCGCAATTCTGACTTTATATCTCGCAATTCTGACTTTTTATCTCGCAATTCTGACTTTATATCTCGCAATTCCGACTTTTCAAACTCGCAATTCTGACTTTATATCTCGCAATTCTGACTTTTTATCTCGCAATTCTGACTTTTTATCTCGCAATTCTGACTTTTTATCTCGCAATTCTGACTTTATATCTCGCAATTCCGACTTTATATCTCGCAATTCTGACTTTATATTTCGCAATTCCGACTTTATATCTCGCAATTCTGACTTTATATCTCGCAATTCTGACTTTATATCTCACAATTCTGACTTTATATCTCGCAATTCTGACTTTGTATCATGAAATTCTGACTTTATATCACGCAATTCCGACTTTTCAAACTCGCAATTCTGACTTTATATCTCGCAATTCTGACTTTATATCTCGCAATTCTGACTTTTTATCTCGCAATTCTGACTTTTTATCTCGCAATTCCGACTTTTCAAACTCGCAATTCTGACTTTATATCTCGCAATTCTGACTTTATATCTCGCAATTCTGACTTTTTATCTCGCAATTCTGACTTTATATCTCGCAATTCCGACTTTTCAAACTCGCAATTCCGACTTTATATCTCGCAATTCTGACTTTATATCTTGTAATTCTGACTTTATATCTCGCAATTCTGACTTTATATCACTCAATTCCGACTTTATATCTCGTAATTCTGACTTTATATCTCGCAATTCCGACTTTATATCTCGCAATTCTGACTTTATATCTCTCAATTCTGACTTTATATCTCGCAATTCTGACTTTATATCTCGCAATTCTGACTTTATATCATGAAATTCCGACTTTTCAAACTCGCAATTCTGACTTTATATCTCGCAATTCTGACTTTTTATCTCGCAATTCTGACTTTTTATCTCGCAATTCTGACTTTATATCTCGCAATTCTGACTTTATATCTCGCAATTCTGACTTTATATCTCGCAATTCCGACTTTATATCTCGCAATTCTGACTTTATATCTCGCAATTCTGACTTTATATCTCACAATTCTGACTTTATATCTCGCAATTCTGACTTTGTATCATGAAATTCTGACTTTATATCTCGCAATTCCGACTTTTCAAACTCGCAATTCTGACTTTATATCTCGCAATTCTGACTTTATATCTCGCAATTCTGACTTTTTATCTCGCAATTCTGACTTTATATCTCGCAATTCCGACTTTTCAAACTCGCAATTCTGACTTTATATCTCGCAATTCTGACTTTATATCTCGCAATTCTGACTTTTTATCTCGCAATTCTGACTTTATATCTCGCAATTCCGACTTTTCAAACTCGCAATTCCGACTTTATATCTCGCAATTCTGACTTTATATCTTGTAATTCTGACTTTATATCTCGCAATTCCGACTTTATATCACACAATTCCGACTTTACATCACTCAATTCCGACTTTATATCTCGCAATTCCGACTTTTTATCTCGCAATTCCGACTTTTTATCTCGCAATTCCGACTTTATATCACGCAATTCCGACTTTATATCTCGCAATTCCGACTTTATATCTCGCAATTCTGACTTTATATCTCGCAATTCTGACTTTATATCTCGCAATTCCGACTTTATATCTCGCAATTCCGACTTTATATCTCGCAATTCCGACTTTATATCTCGCAATTCTGACTTTATATCTCGCAATTCTGACTTTAATCACACAATTCCGACTTTATATCTCACAATTATGACTTTATATCTCGCAATTCTGACTTTATATCTCGAAATTCTGACTTTATATCTCGCAATTCTGACTTTATATCTCGCAATTCCGACTTTTCAAACTCGCAATTCTGACTTTATATCTCGCAATTCTGACTTTATATCTCGCAATTCTGACTTTATATCTCGCAATTCTGACTTTATATCTCGCAATTCCGACTTTTAAAACTCGCATTTCCTACTTTATATCTCGCAATTCTGACTTTATATCTCGCAATTCTGACTTTTTATCTCGCAATTCTGACTTTATATCTCGCAATTCCGACTTTTCAAACTCGCAATTCTGACTTTATATCTCGCAATTCTGACTTTATATCTCGCAATTCTGACTTTATATCTCGCAATTCTGACTTTATATCACGCAATTCCGACTTTAAATCTCGCAATTCAGACGTTAAATCACGCAATTCTGACTTTATATCTTGTAATTCTGACTTTATATCTCGCAATTCTGACTTTATATCACTCAATTCCGACTTTATATCTCGCAATTCTGACTTTATATCTCGCAATTCCGACTTTATATCTCGCAATTCTGACTTTATATCTCGCAATTCTGACTTTATATCTCGCAATTCTGACTTTATATCTCACAATTCTGACTTTATATCTCGCTATTCCGACTTTTCAATCTCGCAATTCTGACTTTATATCTCGCAATTCTGACTTTATATCTCGCAATTCCGACTTTATATCTCGCAATTCTGACTTTATATCTCGCAATTCTGACTTTATATCTCGCAATTCTGACTTTATATCTCGCAATTCTGACTTTATATCTCGCAATTCTGACTTTATATCTCGCAATTCCGACTTTTCAAACTCGCAATTCTGACTTTATATCTCGCAATTCTGACTTTATATCTCGCAATTCTGACTTTATATCTCGCAATTCTGACTTTATATCTCGCAATTCCGACTTTATATCTCGCAATTCTGACTTTATATCTCGCAATTCTGACTTTATATCTCGCAATTCTGACTTTATATCTCGCAATTCTGACTTTATATCTCGCAATTCTGACTTTATATCTCGCAATTCCGACTTTATATCTCGCAATTCTGACTTTATATCTCGCAATTCTGACTTTATATCTCGCAATTCTGACTTTATATCTCGCAATTCTGACTTTATATCTCGCAATTCTGACTTTATATCTCGCAATTCTGACTTTATATCTCGCAATTCTGACTTTATATCTCGCAATTCTGACTTTATATCTCGCAATTCTGACTTTATATCTCGCAATTCTGACTTTATATCTCGCAATTCCGACTTTATATCTCGCAATTCTGACTTTATATCTCGCAATTCTGACTTTATATCTCGCAATTCTGACTTTATATCTCGCAATTCTGACTTTATATCTCGCAATTCTGACTTTATATCTCACAATTCCGACTTTATATCTCGCAATTCCGACTTTATATCTCGCAATTCCGACTTTATATCTCGCAATTCTGACTTTATATCTCGCAATTCCGACTTTATATCTCGCAATTCCGACTTTATATCTCGCAATTCTGACTTTATATCTCGCAATTCCGACTTTATATCTCGCAATTCCGACTTTATATCTCGCAATTCCGACTTTATATCTCGCAATTCTGACTTTATATCTCGCAATTCTGACTTTATATCTCGCAATTCTGACTTTATATCTCGCAATTCTGACTTTATATCTCGCAATTCCGACTTTATATCTCGCAATTCCGACTTTATATCTCGCAATTCTGACTTTATATCTCGCAATTCTGACTTTATATCTCGCAATTCTGACTTTATATCTCGCAATTCCGACTTTTCAAACTCGCAATTCTGACTTTATATCTCGCAATTCTGACTTTATATCTCGCAATTCTGACTTTTTATCTCGCAATTCTGACTTTATATCTCGCAATTCTGACTTTATATCTCGCAATTCCGACTTTATATCTCGCAATTCTGACTTTATATTTCGCAATTCCGACTTTATATCTCGCAATTCTGACTTTATATCTCGCAATTCTGACTTTATATCTCGCAATTCTGACTTTATATCTCGCAATTCTGACTTTGTATCATGAAATTCTGACTTTATATCACGCAATTCCGACTTTTCAAACTCGCAATTCTGACTTTATATCTCGCAATTCTGACTTTATATCTCGCAATTCTGACTTTTTATCTCGCAATTCCGACTTTATATCTCGCAATTCCGACTTTATATCTCGCAATTCTGACTTTATATCTCGCAATTCTGACTTTATATCTCGCAATTCTGACTTTATATCTCGCAATTCTGACTTTATATCTCGCAATTCTGACTTTATATCTCGCAATTCTGACTTTATATCTCGCAATTCTGACTTTATATCTCGCAATTCTGACTTTATATCTCGCAATTCCGACTTTATATCTCGCAATTCTGACTTTATATCTCACAATTCTGACTTTATATCTCGCAATTCTGACTTTATATCTCGCAATTCTGACTTTATATCTCGCAATTCCGACTTTATATCTCGCAATTCCGACTTTATATCTCACAATTCTGACTTTATATCTCACAATTCTGACTTTATATCACACAATTCCGACTTTACATCACTCAATTCCGACTTTATATCTCGCAATTCCGACTTTTTATCTCGCAATTCCGACTTTTTATCTCGCAATTCCGACTTTATATCACGCAATTCCGACTTTATATCTCGCAATTCCGACTTTATATCTCGCAATTCTGACTTTATATCTCGCAATTCTGACTTTATATCACTCAATTCTGACTTTATATCACTCAATTCCGACTTTATATCTCGCAATTCTGACTTTATATCTCGCAATTCTGACTTTATATCTCGCAATTCTGACTTTATATCTCGCAATTCTGACTTTGTATCATGAAATTCTGACTTTATATCACGCAATTCCGACTTTTCAAACTCGCAATTCTGACTTTATATCTCGCAATTCTGACTTTATATCTCGCAATTCTGACTTTTTATCTCGCAATTCTGACTTTATATCTCGCAATTCCGACTTTTCAAACTCGCAATTCTGACTTTATATCTCGCAATTCTGACTTTATATCTCGCAATTCTGACTTTTTATCTCGCAATTCTGACTTTATATCTCGCAATTCCGACTTTTCAAACTCGCAATTCCGACTTTATATCTCGCAATTCTGACTTTATATCTTGTAATTCTGACTTTATATCTCGCAATTCCGACTTTATATCACACAATTCCGACTTTACATCACTCAATTCCGACTTTATATCTCGCAATTCCGACTTTTTATCTCGCAATTCCGACTTTTTATCTCACAATTCCGACTTTATATCACGCAATTCCGACTTTATATCTCGCAATTCCGACTTTATATCTCGCAATTCTGACTTTATATCTCGCAATTCTGACTTTATATCACTCAATTCCGACTTTATATCTCGCAATTCCGACTTTATATCTCGCAATTCCGACTTTATATCTCACAATTCTGACTTTATATCTCACAATTCTGACTTTATATCACACAATTCCGACTTTACATCACTCAATTCCGACTTTATATCTCGCAATTCTGACTTTATATTTCGCAATTCCGACTTTATATCTCGCAATTCTGACTTTATATCTCGCAATTCTGACTTTATATCTCGCAATTCTGACTTTATATCTCGCAATTCTGACTTTGTATCATGAAATTCTGACTTTATATCACGCAATTCCGACTTTTCAAACTCGCAATTCTGACTTTATATCTCGCAATTCTGACTTTATATCTCGCAATTCTGACTTTTTATCTCGCAATTCTGACTTTATATCTCGCAATTCCGACTTTTCAAACTCGCAATTCTGACTTTATATCTCGCAATTCTGACTTTATATCTCGCAATTCTGACTTTTTATCTCGCAATTCTGACTTTATATCTCGCAATTCCGACTTTTCAAACTCGCAATTCCGACTTTATATCTCGCAATTCTGACTTTATATCTTGTAATTCTGACTTTATATCTCGCAATTCTGACTTTATATCACTCAATTCCGACTTTATATCTCGTAATTCTGACTTTATATCTCGCAATTCCGACTTTATATCTCGCAATTCTGACTTTATATCTCTCAATTCTGACTTTATATCTCGCAATTCTGACTTTATATCTCGCAATTCTGACTTTATATCATGAAATTCCGACTTTTCAAACTCGCAATTCTGACTTTATATCTCGCAATTCTGACTTTTTATCTCGCAATTCTGACTTTTTATCTCGCAATTCTGACTTTATATCTCGCAATTCCGACTTTATATCTCGCAATTCTGACTTTATATCTCGCAATTCTGACTTTATATCTCGCAATTCCGACTTTTCAAACTCGCAATTCTGACTTTATATCTCGCAATTCTGACTTTTTATCTCGCAATTCTGACTTTATATCTCGCAATTCCGACTTTTCAAACTCGCAATTCTGACTTCATATCTCGCAATTCTGACTTTTTATCTCGCAATTCTGACTTTTTATCTCGCAATTCTGACTTTTTATCTCGCAATTCTGACTTTATATCTCGCAATTCCGACTTTATATCTCGCAATTCTGACTTTATATTTCGCAATTCCGACTTTATATCTCGCAATTCTGACTTTATATCTCGCAATTCTGACTTTATATCTCACAATTCTGACTTTATATCTCGCAATTCTGACTTTGTATCATGAAATTCTGACTTTATATCACGCAATTCCGACTTTTCAAACTCGCAATTCTGACTTTATATCTCGCAATTCTGACTTTATATCTCGCAATTCTGACTTTTTATCTCGCAATTCTGACTTTATATCTCGCAATTCCGACTTTATATCTCGCAATTCTGACTTTATATCACTCAATTCCGACTTTATATCTCGCAATTCCGACTTTATATCACGCAATTCCGACTTTATATCTCGCAATTCCGACTTTATATCTCGCAATTCTGACTTTATATCTCGCAATTCTGACTTTATATCACTCAATTCCGACTTTATATCTCGCAATTCCGACTTTATATCTCGCAATTCCGACTTTATATCTCACAATTCTGACTTTATATCTCACAATTCTGACTTTATATCACACAATTCCGACTTTACATCACTCAATTCCGACTTTATATCTCGCAATTCCGACTTTTTATCTCGCAATTCCGACTTTTTATCTCGCAATTCCGACTTTATATCACGCAATTCCGACTTTATATCTCGCAATTCCGACTTTATATCTCGCAATTCTGACTTTATATCTCGCAATTCTGACTTTATATCACTCAATTCTGACTTTATATCACTCAATTCCGACTTTATATCTCGCAATTCTGACTTTATATCTCGCAATTCTGACTTTATATCACTCAATTCTGACTTTATATCTCGCAATTCTGACTTTATATCTCGCAATTCTGACTTTATATCACTCAATTCTGACTTTATATCTCGCAATTCTGACTTTATATCACTCAATTCTGACTTTATATCTCGCAATTCCGACTTTATATCACGCAATTCCGACTTTATATCTCGCAATTCTGACTTTATATCACTCAATTCTGACTTTATATCTCGCAATTCTGACTTTATATCTCGCAATTCCGACTTTATATCACGCAATTCCGGCTTTATATCACTCAATTCCGACTTTATATCTCGCAATTCCGACTTTTTATCTCGCAATTCCGACTTTATATCATGCAATTCCGACTTTATATCTCGCAATTCTGACTTTATATCACTCAATTCTGACTTTATATCTCGCAATTCCGACTTTATATCTCGCAATTCCGACTTTATATCACTCAATTCCGACTTTATATCTCGCAATTCTGACTTTATATCTCGCAATTCTGACTTTATATCACTCAATTCTGACTTTATATCACTCAATTCCGACTTTATATCTCGCAATTCTGACTTTATATCTCGCAATTCTGACTTTTTATCTCGCAATTCTGACTTTATATCTCGCAATTCCGACTTTTCAAACTCGCAATTCTGACTTTATATCTCGCAATTCTGACTTTATATCTCGCAATTCTGACTTTTTATCTCGCAATTCTGACTTTATATCTCGCAATTCCGACTTTTCAAACTCGCAATTCCGACTTTATATCTCGCAATTCTGACTTTATATCTTGTAATTCTGACTTTATATCTCGCAATTCTGACTTTATATCACTCAATTCCGACTTTATATCTCGTAATTCTGACTTTATATCTCGCAATTCCGACTTTATATCTCGCAATTCTGACTTTATATCTCTCAATTCTGACTTTATATCTCGCAATTCTGACTTTATATCTCGCAATTCTGACTTTATATCATGAAATTCCGACTTTTCAAACTCGCAATTCTGACTTTATATCTCGCAATTCTGACTTTTTATCTCGCAATTCTGACTTTTTATCTCGCAATTCTGACTTTATATCTCGCAATTCCGACTTTATATCTCGCAATTCTGACTTTATATCTCGCAATTCTGACTTTATATCTCGCAATTCCGACTTTTCAAACTCGCAATTCTGACTTTATATCTCGCAATTCTGACTTTTTATCTCGCAATTCTGACTTTATATCTCGCAATTCCGACTTTTCAAACTCGCAATTCTGACTTCATATCTCGCAATTCTGACTTTTTATCTCGCAATTCTGACTTTTTATCTCGCAATTCTGACTTTTTATCTCGCAATTCTGACTTTATATCTCGCAATTCCGACTTTATATCTCGCAATTCTGACTTTATATTTCGCAATTCCGACTTTATATCTCGCAATTCTGACTTTATATCTCGCAATTCTGACTTTATATCTCACAATTCTGACTTTATATCTCGCAATTCTGACTTTGTATCATGAAATTCTGACTTTATATCACGCAATTCCGACTTTTCAAACTCGCAATTCTGACTTTATATCTCGCAATTCTGACTTTATATCTCGCAATTCTGACTTTTTATCTCGCAATTCTGACTTTATATCTCGCAATTCCGACTTTTCAAACTCGCAATTCTGACTTTATATCTCGCAATTCTGACTTTATATCTCGCAATTCTGACTTTTTATCTCGCAATTCTGACTTTATATCTCGCAATTCCGACTTTTCAAACTCGCAATTCCGACTTTATATCTCGCAATTCTGACTTTATATCTTGTAATTCTGACTTTATATCTCGCAATTCCGACTTTATATCACACAATTCCGACTTTACATCACTCAATTCCGACTTTATATCTCGCAATTCCGACTTTTTATCTCGCAATTCCGACTTTTTATCTCACAATTCCGACTTTATATCACGCAATTCCGACTTTATATCTCGCAATTCCGACTTTATATCTCGCAATTCTGACTTTATATCTCGCAATTCTGACTTTATATCACTCAATTCCGACTTTATATCTCGCAATTCCGACTTTATATCTCGCAATTCCGACTTTATATCTCACAATTCTGACTTTATATCTCACAATTCTGACTTTATATCACACAATTCCGACTTTACATCACTCAATTCCGACTTTATATCTCGCAATTCCGACTTTTTATCTCGCAATTCCGACTTTTTATCTCGCAATTCCGACTTTATATCACGCAATTCCGACTTTATATCTCGCAATTCCGACTTTATATCTCGCAATTCTGACTTTATATCTCGCAATTCTGACTTTATATCACTCAATTCTGACTTTATATCACTCAATTCCGACTTTATATCTCGCAATTCTGACTTTATATCTCGCAATTCTGACTTTATATCACTCAATTCTGACTTTATATCTCGCAATTCTGACTTTATATCTCGCAATTCTGACTTTATATCACTCAATTCTGACTTTATATCTCGCAATTCTGACTTTATATCACTCAATTCTGACTTTATATCTCGCAATTCCGACTTTATATCACGCAATTCCGACTTTATATCTCGCAATTCTGACTTTATATCACTCAATTCTGACTTTATATCTCGCAATTCTGACTTTATATCTCGCAATTCCGACTTTATATCACGCAATTCCGGCTTTATATCACTCAATTCCGACTTTATATCTCGCAATTCCGACTTTTTATCTCGCAATTCCGACTTTATATCATGCAATTCCGACTTTATATCTCGCAATTCTGACTTTATATCACTCAATTCTGACTTTATATCTCGCAATTCCGACTTTATATCTCGCAATTCCGACTTTATATCACTCAATTCCGACTTTATATCTCGCAATTCTGACTTTATATCTCGCAATTCTGACTTTATATCACTCAATTCTGACTTTATATCACTCAATTCCGACTTTATGTCTCGCAATTCTGACTTTATATCTCGCAATTCTGACTTTATATCACTCAATTCTGACTTTATATCTCGCAATTCTGACTTTATATCTCGCAATTCTGACTTTATATCACTCAATTCTGACTTTATATCTCGCAATTCTGACTTTATATCACGCAATTCTGACTTTATATCACGCAATGTGAGATAAAAAGTCACAATTACCCTTTCTATTTTTTATTTCATGGCAGAAACAAGCTTCCATAAAAAACACTTTATTTTTATTTCTCAAGATATAAGATATGTGGTGAAATGTGGCTCTAGATGTTTTCTGTGGTTTGTCAGTGATGATGTCCTACCGTCAGCGGCTGTTATTCTGCACTGGACCAGCATTCCCAGTGCTCCAAGTACAGGCCAGATCCCAATCACAGCCCAGCTGTACCAGCACAAGCCCTGGCGTCTCTGCAGACCCTCATACGCCCGGAACACCAACATTGGCATCTCCGCCCAGTAATCCACACACGCCACAGCCACGGCAGACCCGACCGCCGCCGTAGCAGCGACCGTCATGGCCTTCCTCCAGCACAGCGTGATCACGGCAAAGAAAACGCTGGTTCCTAGGACCGTTCCGACAGGAACCCACGCGGGGTTAAATATGGGGTAATACTGCCCCAGCAGCAGCAGGGCGGCGACAGAGAGCAGCGACCCCAGCTGAAGACCAGTGAGGAAGAGTCCGACGCTGCGCACCAGCACCGCCACGAGCGCCAGCAGAAACCCCACGCCCAGAGACACGGCCGCACGCGTCTGACCGTCCAGCAGCTGCTCCTGCAGACACAGCAGGTGTCCGACGCCAGAGCCAAACGCCAGGCCCGACAGGAACATCACCAGCTTAAAACAGCGGTAACCTGAACAACAACAATCATAGTCAGAGCTTCACTTGCACACTTATTTAATTCCCACTATTACAACATGAAACTGATTACAATAGTGTGTTTTGATGATCCCGGATGCAGTAGTTAGTTGTCTATCTCAAAGTCAAATTCTGTTGTCGCTCAGCAGAAAACAGGAAGAGCTTTTATACAAACGCAGCAGGTTAGCTGTTCTGGTATTTTTGGAAGTCCTTCCTGTGTAACAATAGAGCTAAATTTGGAGAAACAAGTACAGAGATTTAAGGCTGGTCCCAGAAAGTATTTGTTCAGTCCATCTGTTTTTATAATAGAATTTAATAATTTTTTAAACATCACAACATTTTACACACTTTCTCATTGTTCTCGGTTTCCTCGTGTAACTATTACTGCTGCACCAGCTCAAAACATGAACGCTGAGAGCAGAAAGCCCATGTCTAAACCCTAAAAGCGGTCAGATTGGTTCCCATGATCCACAGACAAACGGTTTGTGTGAGATGACCCTGTTTGCAAGGATCAGAGCAAAATAACCCACAACAATTGCCAGCAAATTTAAATTTCTCACATGAAATACATGTTAAAGTTATAGTTGGTTATACTGAATTTCCATTTTTACTGTACGTGTACTTAACTGCACAAAGTAAATAATCAAATCTTTTCTTTACCTTTTAAAAAGCCACAGTACAAATCATTTCAACACTCTTCATGCATTCATGTGGGTTTTTGTGAGTTAACCTCGTTAATGTTGAAATGACCTTCCTTCAGACTCACCGCAGAAGCAGTAAATGAGGCCGAGAGCGAAGCAGGTGGAGCAGGTGACGGCTGGGACGAGCTCATATTCCCTCCTGATCTCCTGATCACAGATGACGCCTGCGGACAGAGACTCGTTCGCCATGCTGCTCTCAAACGGAGCTGCTGCTTTTGAGATCAGATGTGTTTCAAACCCTTAGATTTGCCCAAATGTGTGAAAAAAGTGCCTGCAAAAGTGAAAGAGAAAACCATCTTTATTTCTCCTCAAGGTCCCCAATCTCCTCATAGTTACTTTTTGTTGTTATTGTTGACAGTGAAGAAAAATCAACACATTTTTAATGCTACATGTTTAGCAGTCATTGAGGGTTTATATCCAACACACAGATACACAAAATACAGTTTTAAACACGAGGAAAGAAAGCTGCCGCCACCTTCATCACACATGTGCTCATTACAGGACCACGTCATTAGTTCACCCAAAAATTACATTTCTGTCATTAATTACTGACCCTCATGTCGTTCCACACCCGTAAGACCTTAATTCATCTTCAGAACACAAATTAAGATATTTTTGATGAAATCCGAGAGGTTTTGTTTTATCCTCCATTGAAAGCAACCACATTCAAGGTCCAGAAAGGCACTAAAGACATCGTTAAAACAGTCATGTGACTGTAGTGGTTCAACCTTAATGTTATCAAGAGACGAGAATACTTTTTTTGCGAAAAAAAAAAAGACTTTATTCAACAAATTAGTCTCTAGCCTGCCATTCTGTTACGCTATTGTCGTTGCAGCGCTTCCAGGTTCTACGTCCGAACGGCGACTCATTATTGGCCGACGCCTGATCACGTGATCAGCATGATGCATGCGTGTGATACTGAAGCAGGATCCGGCCAATAATGAGTCGCCGTTCGGATGTAAACACGGAAATGAAGCACTGCGGCACCTGCGTAACAGACTGACAGAACAGGAAAAATTGTTGAATAAAGTGGTTATTTTTGTTTTGTTTTTGCGCACAAAAAGTATTCTCGTCTCTTCATAACATTAAGGTTGAACCACTGCAGTCACATGACTGTTTTAACGATGTCTTTAGTACCTTTCTGGACCTTGAAAGTGTTGATTATAGATATTGAGTCATATGCCTCTTGGATTTCATCAAAAATATCTTAATTTGTGTTCTGAAGATGTCTTACGGGTGTGGAACGACATGAGGGAGAGTAATTAATGGCAGAATCTTTATTTTTGGCTGAACTAACCCTTTAATTAATCAAGAGTCATAAGAAATGCTGCAGTGTTTGATGACAGATGAGGTTCATACAACCCTAAAAAACCCACTCAGTTCCTGTATGGGTTAGAGATCATAGAGATTTGATCCTGGTGACTGCGTGAGTTCAGTAAATGAGTGACTTCATCATTTTAATCATCATCATCATCATCATCATCACATCTACAGTATATCCGGACCTGTGAATGCCTAAAAGCTCAAGTAGAAGTTTAAAAGTGTTCTTTCTATCAGGTGGCAGAAAAACTTCCTGTGAGAAAAACTAAAAACTCAAGAAATAGTTTTTCTAAATTAATTTTGTCACTTTTCATCTCTGAACTGGTATATATTTCAGTCCTTTATCTAATTACACACCAATTTCCACATTTTTGCACTTGCTTATTTTCAGCATAATGAATTAATTCTAACAAGCAAATGGACTTTGGGTTTTAGTCACAGATTACAGTCATTTGTTTACATGGCGTTTCTTTATGTGCTGCAGAAGTACAGCACAGTTGTATAAGAGCTTAATCTCAATTAAACAGATGTATTTTGAAGAGCTTTTAACTAATTCACCCATGTCAAATGTAGAAATAATTCAGGTCTTTGACACATTTTAAGTGAAAAATAAAGACAATATTTAAAACAAGATCACAAACACTTACCATAGCGGATCAAAGCGATGGTGTGACAGAAAACTCTCGCTTTAAAGTCCAGTAACTTTCAGACAATCTCACAGAATCAAACACTTTCCGCTCCAGATCAGTTCAGCACCGATTAGTGGGCGTTAACTAGGGCAAACATTCATAAACAGAATTACTTGAATAAACGCGTCACAAGAAATAACTGAGAAGCTTAACATCAGTGCATGATGGGACAGAATGACCGTTAGGCGTGAGATGGAACGTCAACGTCACCGTTGCCCTAGTAACGGAGTCGCGCTCTTTTTAAAATGCTTGTTTAAAAGCTGAAGCGCGCGAGAGAAACGGTCATTAATCGGAACCGCGATTAAACATGTGGTGAATTAAAGCCGCAGCGGCGGAACAGATGAAGAAATGCTGAGGGAATCTCATATTCCTCACCTCACTGCAGCTCAGGTTAGTTTCACACTACACCATAATTATATTCAACATTGTAATCAATTAAATAGGAATTATCGGACAAAGCTGCAAAACATTTGACAATGAATAACAACGAATAAAAATACTGACAGATGTCCAGAATTAATTCGGTTCTAATTCGTTGATGGGGTTTGGAGAAGGAAAGCGCGGGAAGTTGAAGCTGTAAACGCGCAGAATCACATCATTAAACATGAACAGTTGGTAATTAATGATATGATGGGCGCTTTATTACGGACTTCTGTATTTGTGTATCATATGTAATATTATGAGCAGCTTTAATGCACATCTGAGGAGGTTTTCATCAGTTTCAGTCGCTGCATATGAAAGTTTCAGTGTTGGACTGATTCATCCTATAAAAACACTTTTGTGTATTAGTGGGTCAATGACGTGACGGGTCTTTTTCCCTCTCCAAAGGCTAGGATTAGTTCACTTTCAAATGAAATTAACCCCAAGCTTTACTCACCCTCAAGCCATCCTAGGAGTATAGGACTTTATTTTTTCTGATGAATACAATCAGAGAAATATTAATAAACGCATCCAAGCTTTATAATGGCAGTATCGTTAAAGGAACACTCCACTTTTTTTGAAAATAGGCTCATTTTCCAACTCCCCTAGAGTTAAACAGTTGAGTTTTACCGTTTTCGAATCCATTCAGCCGATCTCCGGTTCTGGCGGTACCACTTTTAGCATAGCTTAGCATAGTTCATTGAATCTGATTAGACCATTAGCATCGCGCTTAAAAATGACCAAAGAGTTTTGATGTTTTTCCTATTTAAAACTTGACTCTTCTGTAGTTAAATCGTGTACTAAGACCGACAGAAAATTAAAAGTTGTGATTTTCTAGGCTGATATGGCTAGGAACTATACTCTCATTCAGGCGTAATAATCAAGGAACTTTGCTGCTGTTCCATGGCTGCAGCAGTGCGATGATATTACGCAGCGCCCTTGAGCCCCTGCTTTCACAGGGAACGTGCCTTGCAACCATGGAGACGTTTGTGAGAGACGCTGCGTAATATCATTGCTCTGCTGCACCCATGATACGGCAGCAAAGTTCCTCTTTCTTAACTATTTGATAAATTCATGTTTTCTCTTGATCATAAGCATGTCCCGAAACATCAGGTCATTCGGTGCAACTGCTATAAAACATGGAAAATACTGTAATATTTTAAAAACTTGTACTAAATATAAAATGTTTGATCGTCCTTTTGATAGCTAGTTATATCAGCCTGTTAGCATTGTTTGAAAATATCGTTATTCGGTAAAACCAAAATATTGGTTAAAATTTTGTCTGAAATCTTGTAAAAAAAAAAATGACAAAAGCAGTGTTAATTTATTATAAAAACCACATAATCTCACATTAACGAACTACACTCACGTGATCAGCAGCAGCACGTCGTCAACTGGAAAAAAAACACTAGACTGATTCATCTTAAAATATAAATTATTTTACATTACACAAGATTACCATTACTTAGCAGATATTTTCATACGACAATAGCTTTGCTTTGTGAGACAGAACGACGCAAAAATTAAACCAATTTAAGAACAAATTCATTCTCATCTTATTTACACTATTATCTATTCAAACCTGGACAGCCACTTTTCTTTTTTTTTTTGTAGTTGTTTTTTATTCTTTCTACAGCCTGAGAGACTCTTCTGTAGGCTTTCATTTATTTATATTTCATCATCAGAATATATTCATCAGTCATAGCAGGGCCTTAACCACCATAGACAGAGATAATAATTAGAAATGGCCAAAATGTTCCCCCAAATATTTGATGCTGCTCTCCATTATGCACCACTTTGTTTTTTAAGATGACAAAACAGCGTTCAACATTAATATGCAGTGTTGCAAACTACTCACCATTTTTATGAAAATTTCAGTTTTGAATAGAAAACATTATATTATTTGATTATTATGAAATTATTTATGTAATTCATAAACTGAATGTAACAAGACAAGAAACAAAAATATTATTTTTAAATATAAAAATATATATATTATTTGCAAATAGTTTGAATTGATTACCTAATATAGACCTGGAATGTTTACAGATCTTATTTCTTTTTCGTTATCCCCTTTAAAATCCCTTTTTAATCATTGAATTCCTTTAATTTTGTTATTTAAACAGTTCTTATGGGGTGAAAGAAACAACAGGACTGATACAGATCCTAAAAGGACATTCATTTATTTAATACAAAAGCCCACAGTACATTAAAAATAACAGCAGGTGACAGAGACAGATCCTTGTGTCCATTAAAGCATCGTACAGCGCCACCTGTCTTCTACATGATATTGCACCTGCATCAAGCTCAGTGGCTGACATGCTTTAAAGTGCCTCAGTACCGCACACGACACACCGCAACGATTACAGACCCAGTTTAACATGTACAAGAAACTGGCAAAACATTTGGTTACAGGCTTCCAAAACACACACGTTCTGTGACATGACACACCTGAAACAAGTGAACCAGTGCATTAACTCCTCATCGAACCCAACAAAATAAACCGCTCCGATAGTGAGTGTGTGAAAAAGTGAAAATTAAATCATACAGCAACTAAAAAACCCTGAAAGAAAACTGTGGAATTGCACACACGGCACACTAGTCCTTCTGGAAAAACCACTGATTTCATACATTAACACACTTTTTAAAATGATCACAAACAGGTAAAAGCTTAATCTAATCGTCTAAAGAAGACAAGTTTCCTTTTATGCGCTCACAATGTACCAAAATGATTAGCATGAGATTTTACAGACAAGATAAAGAGGGAAATAACTCACAGAATAACACACTAATCAAGTAGTAGGACGCGTCCCTAAAATGCTCCAACATGTTTATATCCTCCTCAGAAGAATACGAATCAAATCACAAGACTTGTGCAGCACAACTACATGATAAACTACAAGAACCAGCGTCACTCAGAGGTAGGTGGTGCCTGCAGAATCACTCCAATATCCCAGCAGGAGTCAGTCCAATCCCTTTCTAGCCTGTAATCTGCCCAATGAAGCGACGAGCCTGCGATTATTCAGTAAGGCCATATTAGTCCAGTCAAGACATTTGCCTTGGCAATTATAGTGCATACAGTAAGTACATTTAAGGTGTTCAGGTCTGTCTCATAGAATCATATTTAGGTTCTGTTTGATCAGCACCGGATTGATTCAGAGGCTACATTTCGTTTAAAGGTGTTTCATGCGTTTCATAAAACTCACAATCATATCTACATGATATTCTAGGACAGACTTATTTGTTTTTATTTATTCTCAAACATTTATAAGTTTTGCAGGTGCTGCTACAGTAAAAGAAAACAGTGCACAATCAGTAGTGAATTCTTGTGTTCAAATCATCCTTAAGCTCATTAACTGCGTGTAAACGGTGGTAATTAATTAACAGTATCAGTGCACATTGTTCAGAAAGTGACATTGTGAGGCCTTGCATTATATTTCGGTGTATTAAGGTGCCCTGCGTGAAACCTGATGGTCTGTGTGAAACTTCCGCTCGGCTGATGTCATTGAAGGCACGTAGGCACTCGAGATCGGATTTGGCTCTTGAACCAGATTCACTTGTATAATTGGACAGCGACACGCCCCCGGCCGACCCACACGACGAGCTACTGAGGAACTCAAGAGAACTACACAGAACACTAACAGACACCAATATTCCGGGACGCCCCAAAACGGGATCCCTCACATGTAGGACAGCCGCTTGGCTGTGATGAACTCTTCCAGATGGACCGCCCCCCCGCCCAAGAGTCCGAACGCAGGGTACATGGTGCCAGAACAGTCCACCTGTCTTTCGTACAGGCAGCGCATGCTGTCGGCATCGTAGAAAAACACCCGTCCGGCGTCGTAGTCCAGGCAGACTCCGATCCTCTGCGGCGCGGGCAGGACGCGGCTGCCGTGCTCCCCCGAGGCGGCGCTGGCGGAGGCTTTGGGGATGAAGAGACGGCCCATGCCGATGGTGACCAGCGTGAAGGGCTGCGATACCTCGAAACAGGTGTCCTCGCTGCCGCTGTCGTGCCCGCTGTCATGGTCGTACCTGCGTGCAAAGAACAGGGACAGAAAATGTTGGGGAGAACTTTACAAACTGTAATGAGAGCAATCAGTGTTGATGTGCTTAAATGGCACCTATAATGCTCCTTTCACAAGACGTAATAAAGTCTCTGGTGTCTCCAGAATGTGTGTGTGAAGCTTCAGCTCAAAATCCCCCACAGATCATTTATTATAGCTTGTCAAATTTGCCTCTATTTGGGCGTGAGCAAAAACACGGCGTTTTTGTGTGCCCCTTTAAATGCAAATGAGCTCCGCTTTCCGGAAGAGGGCGGAGCTTTAACAGCTCAAGAACAACAAAGCTGGAGAATCTCACGCAGCCAAAATGAGGAAAGTGTTCAGCCTTACATTGTTCAAACCGGAGTCGACACTGATGGAGAGACTCAGGAAGAAGTTACAACTTTTAGACGTTTCTGAATGGTTAGTGGATAAATTGATGTAGTTGCTGTGGAGTTGATTCAACTCATCCACTAGCATGTGCCGTCATGTTCATCTTTTGTGCTAATCCAGTGTTGAAGAGGCTATACGCACGGTTACTTCCTGGTTGTGGTTAAGCCAGCTCGGGCGTTTCCGGTGAACTGTCAGCTGTTCATTCTGTAGTCGCTGTACATCAACACAAAACCATCAATGGTTGACTTTTTAATGTTGTATTCATATTTTAATGCAGTTATCACATTTACCTAATTTGCCAATAAACCAGTTTTATTGATTGCAATAAAGACGAAGCTATTGGGAGCGTTTAAAAACACCGTGTCTGTAATTAGACACACACTTCAGCACTTCAAATGATATTTTTAATGTGATGACCACAAACATTATTTGTTCATCCTTCTGAGATTGTCCCCATTGTAAACCCGAACGTTTCAAAATGTAGGAAATTCAACATTTGATAGAAAACACTTATTTAAAAAATAAGACAATAATAATAATTACTTTAACCAGCAGGTGGCAGCAAAGTAGCATTTATTTGCGCATATATCAGCCATTTCCTTTAAGTTTTTCACTTCGTTTTTGACTAAATATTAAACATAAAATAACTAGGTTTAAAAAAATTGTCAATGTGAAGTATGAAATATTAAAAAAAATCTTAATAAAAACTTTTCTTGTGAATAAATTACACAGAAATCGGACACAGACTTTCCCTTATAATCAGTCAGAGCAGCACAAGATCAGTGATTTCAGCACACTTGTCAAAACACACATTTTATTCAATTAATCTGACTAAAGTGCACAATAAATATTCAATTTTTGAAGCTTTTTTTCACATAAAAGTGAAAACTGATGGTCGAATTGAATTTAGTCGAGGAGGAACAGAGTCCATTGACCCTCGTTTGTGAAGCAGTCTGGTGTAAAATGATTTGGGCAAATATATAACACTTTACCGACTTTAAGAGGAGGGGAAATCTGGAACCGCGTGTTTTGAGAGACTGTTTATGATTTATGGGTATTATAAAAAAGGAGTGGGTGGATTTTCCATCATAGGCTTGTTGGTACACACACTGTTCAAACACCTTATAAAAGTGAGTTTTGCATAATAGAGCCCCTTTAAGATGAATCATTTGTAAGTCTCTTTGGATAAAAGTGTCTACTGAATGAATGTGTGTGTGTGTGTGTGTGTGTGTGTGTGTGTGTGTGTGTGTGTGTGTGTGTGTGTGTGTGTGTGTGTGTGTGTGTGTGTGTGCTTTTGTTTATATTACATTGTGGGGACCAAATGTCCCCATGATGTAATATAAACCTGAGTTCACCTACATCGTGGGGACCAGCCAGCGGTCCCCACAATGTAAATGGGTTTATAAATCATATAGAATGAGTTTTTGTGAAAAAGTAAAAGTTTGCACAGTTTCCTGTGAGGGTTAGGTTTAGGGGTAGGGGGATAGAATGTACAGTTTGTTCAGTGTAAAATGCATTGAAGTCTATGGAAAGTCCCCACAATTCACAAAAACAAACATGTGTGTGTGTGTGTGTGTCTCACCGGGGGCTGCTGGTGTCACGAGGGTTGTGGAACCACTCTGTTAGTTTGCAGTCAGATGCCACTCCGACCTTCACCATATAGGAATCGGGCTCCACACGGAAAGCCCAGTAATGGCGGCCGTGAGAGATGCCCGTATCACCGATGATGTAGTCGAGACATATGTAACTTCCCGTCTGGACGCGCTCTGCGGCCAAGAGGAAACTCATCCCCGCCATGCTCTCCACAGAGTCCCGGCGTTTGCTCAGCTGCAGCCGCTCCGCGCTGAATCCACACTTCTCATTAAACAGGAAGCCAAACACTGGAGGGACACAATTCATCAGTCACAGATCTCAATCAATGGCTGTTTGACTAATAGAGCCTTTCAGATTTAATCAACATCAGCAGGAACTTCGCTGCAGCGTCTGATAAATGGAGCAACGCAACGATGAACACGTGTGTGTGTGTGTGTGTGTGTGTGTGTGAGATGATCTGGCCCGGAGCGTTTTACCTGGAGCCGGAGGCGTGTGGAAGGTCACCTCAGGACTGCAGGGGCTGAACAGGCCGTTACGGCAGCTCTTCACTCTGAAGGCGTAACGACAGTCGCCGGCCAGATCCGACACCACTGTGCTGGAGCCGTACACGCGTTCGGTCACCATCCAGCGCGATTCCTCCTCCTCATCCTCTCCGCCCAGCTTCCTGAACTCCACAATATGATGATCTGTGGGCAGCGAGTCTTCAGACAGACGCCAGTGGATCAGACCCTCGTTGTAAACGCGGCAGCGAGAAAGGTCAATCACAGGAGGTTCAGGAGCTGATGGGAAACAGATGAACAGCATTTCAGTTATTCACAAGCATCCACACGTCACTGTCACATGATGTGAAACTGCTGGAATAAAGACGGATGAACAACATGTTTCTGTCATTCTTGTTTGTCATGTGACTCTCAGGGAATATATACAACACGAGTCTGCAGTTTTTTACTATTTTCTATATAAGCAACTTTTTTAAAAGAAAAAACAAGCATTTGTTCATGTTCACGAGAGGACGGCACAATAGAAGGTTGTGCTGCCAGAAGAATAATATAAACTCCCTCTAAAAACAACTCACAATTAACTGGACCTTCAGATGATTATATTTACACAACAGAAGAAGTGACGTGACACAAGGTCGAGATGAATCTCAGAGTCACTAAAGAGCTAGGGCTGGGTAAAAAAAAAAAATTGATTTCTCAATTTTAATCGATTCTCATTTTTATGAACCGATATTGATTCTTAAATCCCAAGAATCGATTAGTCTAGTCTGTTTTCAGTTGATGAATGAGCAGAATATGTAGCTCCTCCCATCCAATAAATCACAATAATCTGTTACTTTTGATATGAAGCAAAGTCTTAGATTTCAAATGACGTCCATCTTATTATGAGATTCAGAAAATAAATAGCGTTTTGGCGCCGTTTAATGTGGCGTGACGGATCGCTTTAGCGCCTCAGTTAAAGAGAAGCATGTGATCATCCTCTCCTCCGCTTTAATACCAGTTACAGCGAAATAAACATGAACATCTGAAGGTATGTTAAAATATACAGTACAACTTACTGAAATCCGTATCATGTCTCGTGTAATCGCTCAATCAGTGCTTCAACCTCAATAAAACAGCTTCAATGTCACGTGACGTCACATTTACCTCAGAAAAACACATTCAGTGACCATAAACTCATTAGTCAGCTAGAAAAGTGACTCTAGAAAGATAAATATAGCTATGCACCGTTACATATTCATTATAATCTTTAATGTTCTTCAATATTTAATGCATGTTTGAATAAATCAGCCTCGATTTAAATGTTTTTATTTCAAAAAAACGAATTGGAGTAGAAATATGATTATGTAATTCTGAACTTTATTTATAATAATAACATCATTGAGTGTAATTTAAGTGTTTGTATATAAATAAGTTAATTTAACCTTCAATATTATTATAGTAGCACCAGCTGACTGATTTATTAATTTGCCATGTGCTGAAACTGAAATACTACATCCAAAATAATCCATATTGAATCTAATCAAATATTAATCGAACTGTGAAAATTGTGTCAATACCCAGCCCTAATAAGAGCTGCTGTGAACCGGTTTAAAGTGTGGCATCATCCTGCCGTCACACAGTCCTATTATTGTTCCTCTAAGAAAGACCTTAAACCCTTCCAACCGCGAGACACACGTGACCCAAGGACGGAGCTGCGCTGCTCACCGTGGAAACGGGGCCCGTCACTGCCAGTTAGTCTGCCAAGAGCCCGGGCACGGCGCCCGAAAGCTTCTCCGTGAATAACAAGCTATTGATCCAAACAGGAGCCGCATTAAGCCGGACAGAGGAGACCATGAGACGGCAGAACCAGAAAATCTGGCAGGGAAAAAAAACGTTGAGTGGAAGACGAGAGAATCTGTTGCACTGCAGACTGAAGATTTAAGTGCATGGCTGAGTTTTGCCTCGTCAGCAATCACATTAGACGGCTGCCGTGATAAAGATTACAGCCAACAGGAGCATTAGTGCCGATCAATATGTTTCTCAGAGGAAAGTGCCTTCGTTTCTGCGGTCAGCAAGTGAGCATTTCCTCCGTTTACAGAGGAAACTTAAGGTAAAAGCGCTGCAGAGCTGCCATCATCTAAACAAAGATAAAATCCTCCAGATGGTGGAACTGCTAATTATGATAAAGCCGCAGGACTGACCTGAGCTCAAGGACGAGTGTGCCATGAATAAACACACAATAAAACCCAATCATTCACCTCTGACCCTGTAATGATGTGCAGAATGTTCCACTCAAACTGGGTTTAACATCCTGTCAGCGTCGGCCAGGTGTTACACAAGACTCTCTCATTGACTTCGTGAAGCCTGTAAAGGGATTACTGTGCTAAAGAGCTTCTGCTAACGGAGCGACGGCGGGTGAAAGTGTTGATCTTCATTCTTACCGCCACCGAAGCTGAGCTCCTTCAGCAAGATCTCCTCCTTCGACGTGTCCAACACGAACTCATCAAACGACGGGGTCGCCAAGGGCTGGAAGGTCTTCAGGGACTCTGTGGCTTTCTGAATCCTGTTCAAAACAACAACAATGAAGGTCATTCACATCGCATTAACACTACATTTACAAGACATACAGCAAAAAAGAAGAGGAACAATGTCGTTCATTCTCTGCTACAGGAGAGGAAGAATCAACACGATTTATTACCGTGAAGCTGCTTTGAAACAATTGGTATTGTGTAAAGCGCTGAAGAAATAAACGAGACTGGACAGAGTCCATCCGGACCAGGATGATCTAATGAGTCGATACGCTGTTTCCGATTCGCCACATTATATTATAGCTGCTATTAATGAGTGAGGGTTTGTGGGAAAGTGAAAGTCAAAGCTGCTTTGTGGACTAATAGAGATCAGTTATCAGGATTACAGCGACTGTACCGTGAACCTTGAGGTTTAAATCTGGAAACACAAGCCAGTGGATTACAGACACGTGGCCGAATCGCAAGACGCTCAACTAGTGGTCACTAATCAGCTTCTGTCAGCAAGACCCTAAAATTAGTGCGAGACAAACCAGCCTGGAGACACAAACCTGACGTGCAGCAGTTTGGCTGTCTGAACGAAGCAGGACTGGTCGGTCTCCTTCAGCACTTCCTGTGCGTATCCCACGAGGCCGCTGTTCTCCAGCATGCCCTGATACTCCTCCACCTGACCCCGGAGCCGGTCCACACGCAGGTTCCTGGACTGCTCGATGGACCTCAACATCTCGGTCTTTCTCTCTTGAAGGGTCTCGAAGAGCCGCTCAAAGTGTTCGTTGGCTCGTCTCTCTGCGAGCTGCCCGTTTTCCTGCGTTCACGAGAAGCTTGTGAGACGATCGTGCAAAAATACTGACGTGCACAGAGAAGGGTGTGTGATACGGAGAATATATCATACAAAAATGAGTTTCTGGAAGCTCAACCAATCAGGATCAAGCAGGCGTCTTACCTCTGTGTGATTGATCAACACCTCCAGTTCAGAAATCTGAGTCCTCACTTGGTCTTCTTTGCTAATTAAGTAATGGATACTCTTCGATAGCTTCTCCTGTTGACAGAAAAAAGTCGAGCCCATTAGAGCACAGTGGAAACATCGACCTCCCGCATGATTTCCGCACAGCGAGAGACACACAATACAGCTCTAGTGGCGTGATCCGCACAGAACATCATAAGATGGAAACGATCACATTAAAAATGGATGAGTCACAGCTCTTGTTTACAGTCGTCTAATATTTCTGACTCAGCAGACGCCGGCGGAGCCTCTTAATCACGGTCCCTCGCAGGAAATCTATTCACCAGAAACACGATAGCGCTCGTTTTCAGCTCCGGCAGATACAGGAATACTTTAAAGGGGTCGTGAATTGAGAAATCAAAACTTCCTTGACCTTTTGGCATATAAGTAAAGGTCATTCATTAAACAAACAAAACAAAACAAAAAACCTGAAACCAAACGACCAGATCTAGATATAATGATCATCACTTTTCAGGATTAGTTGATCTCAGCAGCTGAAATAGTAAAAACATAGTAAAGGTTTTCAAAAGAGTGACACTTCTTATTATTAGGGCTGTCAATTTAATGTGTTAGTTGGATTAATTAATTACGGTGAAAATTATTAAGGCATTTAATGTACTTGCCCCCCAGCCCAGACCTGGGTAGGTCATGAGACATTTCATAGAGTTGATTGATGCTGAATCTGATGCGGGGCAACAGCTCACTGCGTGATGGAGCATATGCAATGAGTCAGAATGTCCCTAAAATTCAAGATATGGTGCGAAAATGCCGTTTGAGTTTTTGACTCATATTTACATCATGCAGTTAAGCAATCTCACATGAGTAAGGAGCGCAGCAGCTATCACATGTGCCGTTTTTCTGTCCAGAATAACACAACTGCAAATGCGATACACTAATTTTATACAACAGTTCAATAAATAAGAAGTTAATGTTGTGTTATTTTAGACACAATATTGTCCGTTTTGCTCAATTTTTTTGCCAAAGAAAATATAATAAAGCAGAACTGTTCTGCGTTTTGAACAAATCGGTCGGACCAATGATTCAATGACTCATTTATAAAGAGAACCATTTACTTCACTCCTGAATGAATCAGCTGTTTGAACGAATCAAATGAATGAATTAATGACTCAATGACTTTAACGCCACCTACTGGCTGTTTTATTTTCTTAGAGTATAATTTCTTTTTTTCTTTTTTTAATTTCCGTATTTTCACATTAAAGGTATAGTTCACCCAAAAATGAGAATTTAGTCATCATTTACTCAACCTCATGGTCCAGAAGTTTCTGTGTAATACACTTTGTTGAATCACATAAAATATTTCTTTCTGAAGCTTTTATTTTATAATGTCTATTTGATGCTTTACACAGTGATTTCAAATTATTTTTGACGGTAATTTTTCAGCCAAATTTGATGTGCGATTAATGATATTAATTAATCACCACATCATGTAATTAATTAGATAAAAAATTAAACAGTTCAATTGAGAGGACTAAAATCAGGGTGGAAAATGACCATTTATTTCTAAATTATGACCGTTTTTAATGTAAAAATCCTTCTAATATTATAAGTGCAGCTTAGGAAACATTATAAATAATAAAAATAATAATGCAGTTCATGAGCTCTTATGAGCAGAGTTAGGAAAAGTTACTTATAAAAGTAATGTGTTACAATATTGCATTACTCCCTAAAAAAGTAAGTAATTGTGTTACTTAATTTCTTTTTATGAAAAATAACTAAGTGTTACATTACTTTTGTGTTACTTTTTCTCACCTGGGCTGGGCTTGTTTGTTTGTTTTTTTTAATAACAAAAAAAAGTTCTATTTTTGGCAAATGTAAATGCTCTTTCACGGCTAAACTGAAGTGAATAAGCCTCAGGCTGAAGGAAATGCAAATTCACACCTGTACAGAGAGAACAGGACAAAAAACCTTTCAGCTGTTCTGCCATTCAAAGTTCAACACACTTCAGCAATAAATATTTTTTAAAAAAGAAACACAAATGTGCTGTTTATCTAAAGTCTTTTTTGCTTATTAGTACAGTTGAAGTGGATCACTGAAGGTCAGCAGAAAAGTTCATAAAGTATATTTGTGTAATTTAATATTTAATTATTGCAGGTTTGGGTAATATTCTGAGATTGCATTTAATTGTTTTATTAATTTTGAGTGATTCTGAATCCGTTTTGTTTTTTTTTGCAAGTGAGATGAATAAATGCTCACATTTAGTCTAGAACTACAACACCATCATGATCACCGATGAAGATGTGGAGAGAAATCCATCAACAAATGGAAAAACAAAGAAGCTTGTGTTACTTATTTGAAAAAGATAACTCAGATATTTTGTTGTAAATTTAAAAGTAATGCATTAGTTTACTAGTTATTTTAAAAAAGTAATCCGATTACATAACCGGAGGTACTTGTAATGCGTCACCCCAGCACTGATGATGAAGGACAGGCCGATGTTCAGTGGCGGGTCTTTAACCGGACGTACCTTGAGGATCTTGTAGGCGCTGCTCATGGAAGTGACTTTGTGATTAGCGTGAGATCCGCCAAGCTTGCAAAGATGACACACGGGACGCCGACACACCTCGCAGTACATGTTGACCTTCTCCATCTCGTGTTCGGGACACATCAACACCTAGAGACGACGGATTACATCCGATTAGTATATTTCTGGAGAGGAGGGTCAGATTAGGGGTTGATCTCTCGTACCTTCGGTCTGAAGTTGGTGGTGGGTCCCACGTACTCATGCTGGGCTTTCGGCGTTCCCCACGGGTGGTTCATCTTGAAGCACTCGTTGCAGTAGCTGGCCTTGCAGTCCATGCAGCTCTTGGTGGCCTCCTGAGCGGGCGGTTTGCACACGTTGCACATGATGGCGACGGCCGCGCGGGCCGCCTGACGGTATCGCTCCACGATGCTCTCCAGCGTGAAGTTCCGGAAGAGCATACTGATCCCTCGCTCCCCAAGATCAATGTCATGCTGACACCCCGGACACGGGAAGGTGGTGACGCGGGGAGTGACAGAGGAACGCCTCCATCCGGGAGAAGATATGGACCCTGATTCAACACGTGAAACCGGTCAGATGAAAGTGACGACACTCTCTCTCACACACACACACACACACACACACACACACACACACAGATGCACGCGCACACACACACACACACACACACACACAGATGCACGCGCACACACACACACACACACACACACACACACACACACACACACACTCAATGAAGCACTATCAAATAAGGTCAGACACAGTGGAGAGACTCAGAGAGAAAGTGAAACAGCACAACAGCAGACAGTGATCTGGACAAGAGAAACTTCAAATGGGTCAAAAATGCAAATTAACCACAAAACTGAATGACAGACATGATTATAAGGAATTTCACAGTGATGAATGAGATCGAGGTCACGGTTTTTAAAGCTGCAGTGTGTCATTTCTGTCAAACAGAACTGCAAAGATGATGAAATATCATTTTCTGACAGGTTGGTCAGTAATTGGTCAGTCAAACACAACATGACCAAACCCACATGACTAGCAGATGTTGGTCTGCTCAAACAAACAGAACAATGTCATGAAAGAGTCACAGTGTTTCGCCAATTAGTGATGCATCATTATTCAAAGAATCTTGGCTGGAACCAAACCAGTATTTCTGGACAGTTAAATCTGTTTTTAATGATTACTTGTTCTTCCTTCAGGTGGTGTTACTAATCTAACATCTGGACTCCAACAACAACTTTTGCAATATTGTATAATACTTTAGAATACAGAAGATTTTTTCCTCACTTCAACAGAAAAGGAGGCAGAACAAGCTTCATTTACGGTCTGTTTAGCGCAAGATGTTGTGCTCGACAGAATCTGCAGGTAAACAAGCTTTAATAAAGAGGACCGATAACGCTCCTTTCTCAAGATGTAATAAAGTCTCTGGCGTCTCCAGAATGTGTGTGTGAAGTTTCAGATTAAAATCCCCCACAGATCATTTATTATAGCTTGTCAAATTTGGGCGTGAGCAAAAACACACAGTTTTTGTGTGTGTCCCTTTAAATGCAAATGAGCTGCTGCTCCAGAAGAGGGCGGAGCTTTAACAGCTCAACAGCAACAAAGCTGGAGAATCTCACGCAGCCAAAATGAGGAAAGTGTTCAGCCTTACATTGTTCAAACCGGAGTCGACACTGATGGAGAGACTCAGGAAGAAGTTACAACTTTTAGACGTTTCTGAATGGTTAGTGGATAAATTGATGTAGTTGCTGTGGAGTTGATTCAACTCATCCACTAGCATGTGCCGTCATGTTCATCTTTTGTGTGGAATTGATCCTCGTTTGTGAAGCAGTCCGGCGTAAAATGACGGCATTTACAAAAACAACTCTTCCTCTTCTCTAAAGCAGCCCAACATGGCCCCGCCCCCTTTGTTGTGTGTTCTCGGGGGCGGGGTTTATGTAAATGTTAGGGTTTGTGATGTCACTAACCCGGGAAGAAGCGCATTGTCCTTAAAAAGCGATTTCTGTAAAAGAAAATATCTCTCTTTGCATTGAACTTTGAGTGTCGTAACTTTGCAGATGTTGTTTATGATCAAACAGCAACATTACACACTAACTAAAGTTAGTCAAATCATAATCAACCACCTCTTTAATGCTGTGACCTCATTACCGTCAACATACGGTATCTGTCCCAGAGATCAGATCAATACACACTGCAGCTTTAAAGCAGCACGAAGCCTCTCTCTCCCGTCTGTCCAGGTCAGTTCTACTTCACAGGCAGGAAGATCATTTCAGGGTGAAAGAATCACTTCTCCAGCAAGCATTAGAAACACAGAACATCCAAACAAACACTGAATGAAGAGAACGTCAGCAGAGACACTCGTGCAGCACAGATGGAGAGAAGCGACGCATGCGGACGATGAAGATGAAGATGATGAGCGGAGACGAGCATCTGAACGAGCGCCGGGTCAGATCAGGGATGGGAGTGTGCATGATAAAATAAAGCGTGTACTTAGGCCGTGAGTGTGCTGCGCCGCTCGGGGAGGGGAGGCTGCAGCAAGGCATGCTGGGACCTGATGCTGCCGCAATGAGACTCAGTGCAGAGGGGGAAAAAAAAAAAACGCTCAGACCAGAAACAGCCTCTACTAAACCACACATCAGTGATGACGGCGGTGACGGAGTGTTAATCGGTTAGTCGTGAGAGAAGCGTTTGACGCAGAAGGGTAGAGCGGGTTCACTCATTTATCACGTGACGAGACGTTATTTAACAACTGCCTGATTCAAGCTCACTGCTGTCTAGAAGAAAAAATGTCTCAATATTGTCTCTCAGCAGGAGACAAACGCTGGGAACCGCGGCGCTCTGGGATTCCTGTGCTCCTCCACGGCAACGACGCGCCGTCTCTCGGTTCTCACGCTCTCAGACGCGCTGCGGAGGTTCGGTACGGGCGGCGTCCGTCTACACGCTCGCGGCGGGCGAGAGAACGAGCACACAGGGTTCTAGAGACACTCACTCACTACAGCTAATTAGATCACATAACCCACATCTACCTCTCCCTCCAAACGACCTCCTCAGTGAGGCTGCAGGCAACAGAGAGAAGAGTGAGACAAGACTAACAATGATTAAACGTGAACAGAAGTGGAGTGAAACCTGATTCACAACCAATGACTGTACGAACATGAAAACAGCATCACATTTCTTGTGGGGGAAAAACTGCAATGAAAGCCTGAGGAGAGATGAGACACTGAAACAGCAGTGACCGAACCTCCTGAACCACTCCTGCGTCTGAACGACACCAGTTATTGTGTCATGATCACAAAACATAATGGAGTTCGTGTCATTAAAGGGTTAGTTCAGCCGAAAATGATCATTCTCTCATTAATTACTCACCTTAAGTTCTTTGTTCATCTTCAGAACACAAATTAAGATATTGTTGATGAAATCCGAGACGTTTATTATGACTCAATATCTATAATCAACACTTTCAATGTACTAAAGGTATCGTTAAAACAGTCATGTGACTGCAGTGGTTCAACCTTAATGTTATGAAGAGATGAGAATAACGGCATTCTGACGTAAACACGGAAGTTTCACTGTGTTACTGCGTCACCTGCGTAAGATAATGTCAGAAGAGAAGAGATTGTTGAATAAAGT